>NC_134700.1:252853923-253153923 GCF_043290135.1 Rhipicephalus microplus | reverse complement strand
TCGCCGAGCAGTCGTCAAAGCGGCCGGGCGGGACAGCAGCGGTGACGAGCACTCGCTCATGGAGTGAACAGAAAAAAATTATCGCAGCTACGCCGACGCGCGCGAAGTCATACGTCGGGCATAGCCGCCGTCGTCGTCGTAGACGCTCATTTGATTAGAGGCGAGGGATTTTTCGCGAGGCGCAGACAGCGAGCGCCAAGAGGAGCCGCTCGTTTTCAACGAGCTCTTCGACGTCGCTCTTACGTGACAAATGAGGGGAGAGAAAAAAAATGTCACGCTGAGCGGGACAGGAAATCAAATAACTCCGGAAATATGCGCCGCCCGAGTGGATACACACGGCCGCGTCTAATGAACACTTTAAGAATACACAGACAGACGGGGCTAATATAATTTATTCTGCAAAAAAAGGACGCACACGCACGGGAGTAAAAGTTTTAAGAGACGTATATTTCGTTATCCAGCCCATCTAACGCAATGACAAACGTCTTCCCAATCAATGATCCGTTTAACTAAGTTTTAAAGCCAGCGGTGTTCGTATATGACGACGACGGTTCCTAGATTACCACATTGCACGTACCCAACTGCGGACGATAGCCAGGTTTTTCGGTGTTTGAACTGTTTGCCCTGATGGACAAGAACTTCGTGAATGTGAACTTCGTGAATGTGAAAACGTGTGAATTTCACGCGTTTTCACGAGTTTCGACGTCTATCTCTCAAACACGTCGCCTGCATCTGTGACTCGGAAGGTCACGTACACCAGTTACACAGGATAACTTGGGGTTATACATCAGAATAACATGAATGTGCCGATGATGCAGACGTCCATTCGAATATAGCACTAAATATTTAGGTTACCGCATCAGAATACAGAGATAGGGTCATGCTGGAGATGTCAGCTTAGTCACTCGCCTGACTTTTTTTTTTCTATCTACCCCCTCTTTCTTGCCCCTATTTCTCCGCCCCCAGCGCTGGGTAGCAAACCAGATGTCAGTATCTGGTTAACCTCCCGGCCTTTCCTTTCTCTCTCTCTCTCTACTCCAAGCGCAATAACAATAGTAAAACTTCAGAAACACGATCGAGTAGGCCTATGAGGCAAGATTAAAATGTAAACCTTACAGAAGATATCTTTGCCAGTGCTATAGATATAGAAAAAAAAGCTGATTATTACCACAACAACCAGGGAAATAAAATAAGCTTTTCAATCGCAGTAAAATTATATAGGTCAATTCATCATCTTCTTCAACCTATGTTTAGAGATTGGATTGCAATTGATTGACGGTGATTCTCGAGATGTCGGCAGGAAATACGCCATCGGTATTTCTACAACGCCCAACTGCCTTACAGTCTTCTGAATGTTTTCGTGCCCTCAACCTGCGCGTCTCTCACATTCGCTGAAACCGGCAGTTCGCGAAGGAACACAACTGCACCTCAACGTCGGAATTAACAACCGCTATAGTCCCGTATCGGTACGTCCAACAGATCTATACCTCTAGAGGCGCTTGCGCGAGAGAGACGACTACATGCGCCTTCTTCCTGTATGGTTCCGTACATCACGGCACTATGCTTGAGCATAAAAGATGGCACACATCAGCGATATCAAAAAAGAAATGACAATATGATACGCGGACTTCAAAATTAGCAAGAAAAAGAATTCGCGCGATATCACGCTTACCCTCGTCTGTTTTTGTTTTTTTGCTGTTAACTTATCCTTTGCTATTAGCTCAAAACGCATGTCCTACGATGCTCCATTAGCTGGCCGCCGTCAAACACATGTGAACACTTGTGAATACGTGCACAGGGACGAGCTTGGCTCAGCTACTCGATGGGCCTGCGTCTGGGGTGCTCTCTGTGGATCGTATCATCTTACCGCACCCATAGCACCTGCTCCAGAGAATGTCACAAGGACACAAGGACACTGGCACAAAACAGGGCGTTTACTTTCGGTACAAAAGGCCGAAAAGCGAACGCTAGAGCACGCGCCCACAGAACTACTTCGTTATCCTCCCCAGAGGCTGGCCACTAAAGTTGCCAGCCTATCTTGCGTCAATATCACGCATACATGCGGGAGAGAAGCTAGCGCTCTCGACGGCGTAGAGCTGGCTTCGAAAGCCGTACTCGAAAGCGCGAACGCCATGTACTACACGTATCTCACGGCGCACTCTGTTTTCTGTCTCTCACAGTTTAGCTGCCAGCGGCAAGTTACCTTTTCGTCCAGTTCCTTCACATTTGCATTGCAATTACTTCTATCAACCTGCCCTATACTTCTCTTGGCATAATTACGTGTTAGTTCTCATTAATACAGTATAACTACGTCACATGTGCAAGGAGGCGGCGTTCCCAGTCTCAAACATGAAGTCCCCCCGTCGAATTCGTATATGCGAACGAAACAGCTTGATGTGCGCGTAGACTCGGATGACCCTGACTACAGCTTAACCATCCTCGTGCGCCTTCTCAGCATATGCATGGCCTTTCGTTAGGAAGTTGAAAGTGGGCGACAAGCCTTGACGAGTCGCCGTCGGCAAGCCCGCAACAGTCCAGTGGCCGGCGAACGCTCGCGCCGACGAGGGACGAGGACCACGGCACAGACGCCCCAGTTATGACTGCAGAGCACACTTCATCAGACTGGCGCCACCGAGCGCGCGAGTTGTTAACGACGTGCTTTGTGTAATCACAACCTCCTCCCTCCGTGCACACCGAACGGATTACGGTGGAAGGCAGGGAAGTTCTCCGCGGAAGTTTAATTCCAGGCTTTTCCAGAGTGAATGAAGTAATCAAACAGACGGTCGCTCGAACTGCCTTTGAGGGGGGCCTTTCGCCGTCTTTGTGTGCGGCTGTCTTTGGCCGGTTTAACGGCGCCCGCCAAATTGCGATGCTCAGAAGGGGTCGAATCGATTACGAGAGGCCGCCGTTTATACTTACTGCCGTAATCAAGAATGTTGGGCTCTTTTTTTATGGGTACCGACTGCCTCCATCTCACGCCAAGCGCAGTGCATACATTAGAATAACGATGCTGTATACAGTGCGTACGCCTATGGAGAAAATCAACTTGCCTCAAAAACAAAGCGTTATTCGTGAGCAAGAACACTGTAATTTGCATCTTAATAACGCGATGTTCCGCGTGGAATTGCGAGAAGTGCCATGCGACATTTAATTTCCTAAATTAAGGCGGCACGATGGCATAATGATTATATATTATGCTGATCCGCATACAAAACGTAAATACCGAAATCTGTCACAGCGACGCGGCTGACCCCGTTTTTATACTTGTGAAAAAAAAATACAACCACTGGCGGTGAGCGTTGAGATTTCCTGCGTAAGTGCATAGTCGGCGAGTAACTGGGTAATCGCGTCAACAAATGTATACGGACCAATGCCGTCTGCATACCTTTGCCACCTGCGCCGTCTACTGGCAATGCTGTCGGGAGCATTTCTGTGACAAATTCCACCAGAGTAAAGCTCTCGAAAGCAGACGGCTGGCGACTAGGTGGCGCAGACAGCGCTTTCGACCCTCGCTTCCGTGGTCCACATATATTTTTTTTTTTGCCCTCAGGTGTACGCCACTCTATAACTGATCCCAAGAATTAAGTGAAAGCATAGGTGAAGGAATTTCGTCACTGCGTTCCAGTACCGATCACTGTTGAATAAAATTAATTAACTAAAGATAGAAGGAACCGTGCATATATTCGCATAATATGACTAAAAGAGGAAAGACAGACATTATTGCTGAGGCACCTTGGCATGTATGTTTAATTGCACATAAGAATAAAAATAGGCGTGTCTCAATGCGACGACTACATTAACTTCCATACTATTTTCACGTCTATGTCACATTACAATATGACACGTCATTCCAATTACGTGACGACGCCATCATCAAAAGCCATCCACGTGATCACGTGGTTTTTCTCAGTATCGTGTTCCTAAACAATATAAATGAAAATTCCGAGAACGATTACTCGTAATGCGTGTATTTAAATCAAATACTTTTATTAAACATAGCGAGTAAGTTTTCGTTTGGAGATTTGCCACCGCGAAACACCGCTCGCCGAACGCACGCAGGATGTTTCGTTCCATGGGGCCCAAAAAAAGATTGCCCATCAAAAAGGAAACGCGCTTCTTTGAAATGACCGGCGAGGAAAGTTTGTGTTGCGCAACTTTACTGCCCGAGTACTCTTTACATAAATAGTTAGAATAGTTAGAGCAAGGAATACGGAAGGCCATCCAGCGAAACATGAGCCTTATTCTTTGAAAACCTTAACGATTTTGAGGGATCATCTGCAATTACGGATGTTGCATGCTCAAAACGAGCAACGCTCCTTCTCGCACGGCAACTCCATTCTACTTTTTTTCAATGAAGTGAACGGCAGATACAGCACCTAGCGAACATTAACGACCCACTGCTTCGTCGGAAAACTGAATTATCTCCGTTTCACGTTAGGGCATTTCAGAAAAAAAAAAAAAACAGTAGCCACGAAACAAAAACAGCGACATCGCCACGTCGATAGGCATTGGTGCACCCTTAGCGTCCACGCATTACAGTAAGGTGACTATAGACACCGCAGTACACTTTCTCATTCTTTCTCAACCCTCGCAAAGGACCATGGCTAAGGGCCGGGAAAGAGCTCCGCAAAGAGTTCGCAGACTTTAAAGACAACGCGCAACACAACAGAGCTCACGTCTTCGTCCTTCTTTTCAGCTTAGCTCTGCGGAAGCGCGCAGGAAACCTCGGCAGAAGGAGCACTTCCGTGCGCGGTCGTATAGCTATCGGAAGGGGAGTCAGAGGAAAGAAAAGCGGAACGCTCACACGAAGCTTTCACCTCATTAGAGCGACAGGCTCCACTCGCGAAGGGCAAAGAAGAAGAGGAAGAAAAGGAAGAGACCACGTCGGCCACGCTACGTCGCTTCTCAAAAACTAACTGGAGCGACGGCCGTCAGCATTTGCTTTGATCTGCTCCACTGCAAAAGCAGAAGGCGCTACACTTCCGAGTTTAAAGGGGAGGAGTTCCGCGTACGCTATAGAAGACGCACGAGGTTACTTGTAATAAACACCAAGCCAGCAAGCGAGCTAGGCTGCTGCTGGAGTGATCGTTCGCTTACCGAGATGGCTCTTTGAGACATGTTCGTAAAGCATGATAGAAACTAAAAGCTCGTAAGACGGGCAAGGAGAAAAGAGCATTGAGACAGACGGGCGCTCGTGTACCTCAAGCCTCTTCTATGTCCTCGTTTCGCGCTATTTCAGGTTCTATCTTGCTACGACGATCACACTGTATGAACTCCAATTTAAGATTAGGGCTATTCTTCAGCGAGGTAATTACTCGTGCTACCATCGCCGCGCTCATATTAAGGTGTATAATACGAATAAAGCGAACTATCGAGCCACATTTAGTATATAGTTTCTATATATTTTAATTAAAACTGGTCCAACGTTTCCTCTTCTCCAGGGGGGTGCGAGTGGTCTCCGAAGCTAGAGCGACTTTTCTTAATGGTTGTCCCCCTCTCCACCGTCATTAATCCCACCGTTCTAGTAGCTGCGTTGTTTTTTCCATCGTTTCCGGAGACCCGTGTACATGTACACTCGGAACGGCCCAAGTTCGGCGGTTATCGGTCACTCCATGAAGAAGAGACCAAATGGGTCTCAAAAAAGAAGACTGGTTTTTTAATATTAAAACTGTAGACTAAAAGTGGCTGAAGAGCTTGTTTCATTTGTATAAACTGCCCAACCATACAGATATCTGCCAAATATGTCTATCTTTAAATCATATTAAGGTAACCAGATGAAAAAAAAGATTTCTCAGAAGTTACAAGATTAAGGCAGTATACCATGACACACCTACAGCATCCGGCGCGGCTAACAACTTCCCACAAGGACAATTCACTTCTGTTGCTTCTTTCAATCAGAAGAACCACTACATAGTTTGTTGTACGTGTGGTAACAGTGAGGTTGCAAAAGAAACTCACTTGCAACAATATCCGTCCTCGATAGCAGGGCTGAATTCGGTCGCAAAACTACAACCAATCGCACTTTTTTTTATATTGTGAAGCACGGCGCACTTGCAGAGAACGTCCCACCATACGAAGCCCTTAGGATTGCATCAGAGTCACTTTGTCAACGCTGGAACGGCTGATTTGGTCCACTTACGCTAATATGACACCCTATGAGTGGGCCGATACAAAAGTTTCCCATTCAGCGGAACAAACGAAGGTCCTTAATGCCCTGGAGGTGTCGAGAGCAAGCACACGCAAGTCAAGAAGAGGTATAAGTTATAAAAAATGTTGCCGCGTTTGAGAGAGAAGAAATGAGGAAGGCAGTAACAAACACCAAACAGAGAAGAAGGAGCGAAAAAAGCAGTGCTATAAGCGCAGCGACGTCCCACGCTATTGCGCAAACCTGAGCAGTCTGAAGGCCCCGGAGACCGAACGGGGCAGGAATGGAGGCCGCCGGGAGAACACCCACACATTCAACTTGGTAAGCGCCCGCGTATCCAGAGCATTGGCGACGCTGACATTAAAGGTGCAATGAAACCGATTTTCGAAGCTGGCTTCACATACCATGTATACTTTGCGTTTACATAGAAGCATGCCTGATGCTCAGGAAATGTCCATGAAATATTTTTTTTTTGACACTAAAGTCAATTTTCATATGACGCACCTACCGACTTCAACATTAGCGCGATGTCGGGCTGCTGCATCAATTCTGGTGCCTTCACGCGCCAGAATCAATAGTTTGGTGACGTCAGACATCAAAACGCTTAGGTGGCCACTTGTGCCTCACGAACGGAGCCACGCAGCGGACGCGTGCCGTGGAAACATGACGACTTTTTGCGCGAACATATGACGAGAAACTCACACCGTCTCGTGATATCAGGATACAGTATAGGAACCAAAACTTCCTCTTCAAAAAACATTGCAGTTAATCTTCAGGGTGCACTCGCGCTTATCGGTACAGTTTTTAGGTTCCTGAGAGTCTGGCTTTTCATTTCACCCCCCCCCCCCCTTTTTTTTTTCGTAATAACTTTTTTTTCGGAAGACGAGAACGTAGAATCCCCAGCGACAGCTTACTGTATGCCTTGCACTGTGGTCAGCGTTATACGTACAGCACTAAACATTTCGCTAACCATCGATCCCTGTAAGCGACGTAGAAGTGTTTTCCCAGCATGCCAAACACGCCGGGAATCGTTGACGGGCAAGAGAGAGAGAGAGAGAGAAATTATAGGCGAGCGAGAAAAATTAGCGCCAAGGGCGCCGCGGTCTGCGAGGCGACTGAACAAATCGCCGAGTGGCGGACGGGACGAAAGTCCACGAAGGCGGCGTTAGACAAATCATACACCGCTGCACGGGGCAAAACAACGCGCCTTACTGCACTCGGCGCGATGTGCCCTTCGCGACCATGCACACTGTACAGCATGAATTATAAATAAATGCGTCGGCCGGAGTGAATTATTAACGATACACGCGGGCGTCCCTTGACCACCACATTAGGGGCAGAGGTATACATGGCGGCTAGACAGAAATAAACACGCCCACGTGTCTGCAGCCCCATAGAGCAGCTTACTCTCCCACACGTGCCAGCCTGGTGGCCTCTTTCAATATTTGGCCTGAATGCGACGCATCCCGGTAAATAAGACCCACTTCTCGAAATTCGTGTTTTTTAGCAAATGTGAATAACCAAGGGGAGAGAGAGAGAGATAAATGGAAAGGAAAGGTTTACCAAGCTTTGGCTCAGCAGGCTACCCTACACTTGGAGAGGAGAAGAGAGAAAAGTAAGTAAAAAATAAAGGAATAAAAAGTCAGCTTGAAACTATACAACGCAGTCTCGCACTGTTCGTTCGCATGCGCTTGTGAAATCCAGTGGTCCGGAGGTGATGATATAGTAAGACGGTAAGTTGGGCCAGTTGGTTGGGATCCATCGTGAACTTTCTTACAGCGCAACCCCAGAAAAAATACAGGACAGGAAAGGAGTAGAACAGAAAGAAAAGACGGCGCTTTTTTTTTTCTTTTTGTTCTACTCCTTCCCTGTCCTGTATTTTTGCTGGTGTTGCGCTGTAAGAAAGTTCATGATGAAGGGTGATGATATATACTGGTATCGGCACATCGAGACGCATATTGGGCCGGTGTATATGCATGTGGATATTGTTTTTTTTTCTTTTTTTGCGTTAGATTTTGTATCCCTTCTTCCTTTTTCCTGCTTGCACAGTAAGTCAAGATTTCTTTCCCACCACTGCGGTGGTCTAGTGGCTATGGCACTCGACGGATGACGCGCAAAAAGCGAGATCAAATCACAGCTGCATTTTCGATGAAGGCGAAAATGCTCGAGGGTCATGTACTTGCAATGTATTTATGTGTACGTTAAGGAACCGTAAAAGGTTCGAATTTCTTCTGGAACCCTCCACAACGGCGTGCCCTCCGACGTAGTTTTGGGACGTAAAACTCCACAACTGTTCTTTCTTTATTTCTTTCTTTCTTTCTTACTTTCTTATTTTTTCTTTCTTTCTTTACTACAGTTTCCAAAATGACACTTGTTATCAGCTTGTGAATAAAATAGACTAACTCAATTACTCCCTAATTACCATTAGGTAGTCCTTAATTGATCTGTCAAATAAATACAAATAGATTATTTTGCTTCTTAATGCTCTCAATTACTTTCTGCTTAATTTTGTAGTGCTTTAGTGGACGTTAAGCGTTTTGCACGACGCATGGAGCCCCAATGTGCACCATTTGCTTTTATACTTTTTTTTCAACCGCTCGTTGTGACGCCGACGGTCGCTTTCAGCATTCGATGGGGCATCCAAGGTTTACGCCTTAGTTAATAACGAAGGCCAAAGCAAGCGAACAAAGCGTGCTGTTCGCTCCAGCGGACAGGCCGGCAAGTTTTCGCGGTGCTGCGTGGACGACGAGACAACGCCGCTTCGACGGCGTGCCTTCGCTCGAGAAGGGCAAGATGGCGGCTTTGAAAGACGGGGAGGATATTAAAATTACAGCGCTCGTAAACTTTTCACCGAGGCGACGCTGAGAAACCGCAGTTCGGCGCGCCAGAGCGCACCACGAAGTTAAATGGAAAGTTTTAACCCCGACAAGCTCGGAACGCCGAGGCATGCGAACGGCACAAAAAAAAAAAAAAAAAAAAATCGTCGTGTATTCTCGAACTTCTCATATTTTAATGCACTTAGGTACGAGCTAATTTCGTTCAAAACATCGCTGTGCATTCGAAAGATGCTCACGGAGCGCGCTCAAACGAGTATACACCATTTCATAATCGAAATGACGCTCCTTTCGATTGCGGTAACGAAAAGACAAACCGTAAGCACGTGCATAGTTAACGCTGTTGTGCCACATACATGTTCCTCGTTCGGGAGCACGTCTCACAAGATCGAGCCCTGTTTCAACGAACTGTCTCCCCCCCCCCCCTCCCAGCGCCGCCTTCCGTGCAGAAGAACCGTGCAGTTCCGGGGATAACGTCGCTTCCTCCGCCGAACAACTTTGCAGTTTCGGGTATGGCTACGTCTCCCCATCCGAGCCCGAGAACTGGTCTGAGAGAATGCATCAAAGACGCTATTTAAGGCCGTGCCGGCCCCATGTTAAAAGATTTTTTGCCCCAGCCGACGTTGTCGTGCTGGCCGGCCCTGTACAAACGACAACCTGCTACAGTAAACGCTCCTTTTGTTGCTGTTTTCCAAACGGATTGCCTCCCTGTTTCACCTTCGGGCTAAGGCTTCATCGAAGTCCGCTCGACGGCTCGCCGCTCTTCGCCACTGCTACCATCGCGACAGAACAAATTCATAACAGTGGTGGCAGCGGTGGGATACGATATCCTACGTTTGGCACGCCGGATCAGACCCCTGTCCTCAACGTTTTGCTGCTCTGGGACCCGCTACCCCGATCTCAACGGCTGAAAAGTTGGATCGGATCTCCGAGCACGAGGACGACCACCGTGATAGCGTTTGGCTACGCTGCGATACGCTACCCTGTTCTCATCGTTCGGCAAGCTGGGACAAGCAACCCCGGATCTCAACATTGGCAAGTTGGACCGGATCCCGGAAGGCCTGATACTGTTCGACGGCAGCCACGAGTTGGACCATCGTCGGCTACTTTGGTTGGGTGAGTGCCCAACGTTTACCAGATCTCTCTAGCACAGGCAGATGTTAGGAGAGCGTTTTGGGTTTTGTTGGTTGTAATTTATTATTCACGTGCTCTAGACCATGAGATTAGCTTTAGAGTACGGTGAATATCAATAGCAGAGCATCACGAGAAACGAGATCGCGATGGAGCAGTACCTTGTGGAGGACCTCCTCGAAATTTGTCGAGCCATGGGGATTTCCACCGGGTCCGCTAAAACAAGGGAAGCGATTCTCGAGGTGATGCGGGCAGAGAATGTGACGGCCGAGGAAGCTGACGAGTTTTGGGAGCTCATCTGTGAGGAACAGCGGAAAGCCGAAGAAGCTCAAAGGCACGAACAATGGAAGGCCGAGGAGAGCAGAAAAAGGAGAGAGCATGCTCTCAGAATGGAAGAGCTTGATCATAAAATTGAAGCGATTAAGTGGCAGCGAGCACAATACCGACTCAGACCCTTCAGAATGGACGAGAACATCGTGTCTTTTCTCGTTAATTTTGAAGAGGTCTGCGACGATGTTGGTATTGGGCGAGACTTGTGGTGGGAAAAGCTTGCCACGTTGCTTCCGTGCAAAGTCGCAAGCGTTTTGGGGTGCTTATCCGCCGAGGAAGCGCCTGACTTTGATAGGGTTAAATACGCTTTGTTCCGCCACTTTGCTGCACTGAGTGCTGCCGACTGCGAAAGTCGAGCATACAAGTACAGCACTGAAGCGCGCAGCAAAGCGCTAGAAATTGAGGCCCATCGCAAAGCGCAGGACGCCGATGTGCGTGAGAGAGAGCGAGATGAGGCACGGCGTAAGGTGATCGAGGTGGAAGCGCGTGAAAATGAGGCTCGCCGAAGAGCGCTAGAAGTAGAAGCGCGTCGAGAAGCGCGTAAAGATAAGGCATGCCGAAAAGCTATGGAAGCTGAGGCCCGTCGCGAAGCACAAGCCGCAGAAGTGTGCCAGAGAGAGCGAGGCGCCGAGGTGCATCGCAAGGAGTTTGGGGCCGAGGCCCATCGCACGGCTAAGGACGCCGAGGCGCATCGCGAAGCGCTAGAGACGGAGCCAATTCACAGCACACATGATTCGGACGCATCGCATCAAAAAGAGCTTGACGACAAGTCGAGTCGTAAGGCGCTACAGGTTGACGCCTGTCGAGAAAAGCTTGAGCAGTATGCGCGACATAAAACGCTACAGAGTAAAGCTCGAAAAAGAAAGCATGAGGCCGACTTCGAAGGCCAGAGAAAAAGGGCTATCCACGACAGCGATAGACCCCCACCGATTGAAAGCTCTGTAAGCTCCTTTGTTAGCCTTAAATTAATCGGGCCTCCCGTTATGCCACAGGCAGAGACCGCTAGCACCGGGCGCCAGGAAACGCTAGCCAACAAATTGGGAACTTCGACTGCCCACAAAGATAAGTTGGTTCAGCCGCATAGAGTTTTGGCAGAGCCTGTCGAAGGCAGTGCGCTTGTGAATAAGTGTGTCGGGGCTTCAACCATTCCTAGCCATTCGAAGAGAAAAAAGCGTCGGCAAAAGCGTAGCGCGGAAGAGACGAGAGGCATCAAACATGTTAAAGCAGCTGTTAAGTGCTGTGACGTCTTCATTCGATACGCCAGGTTCAGGGCTAGGCGTAGGATCGCGAAAGGGCCCTGCAGGAAATGTTTGAAGCTCAGACCATCACTGAGATGGAGATTAGGCGGGAAGCACGTCAACAAAGACCGAAATTCAAGGAAATTGGAACGCCGAAATCACCACCTGGTCTCATCCTTTTCTCTGCCTTGTAGATGCAAGCAAGTGGGGACACGTTGCGAGCGCTTGAGCTGTAACACAAGCGGTTGTTCCCCACCGTGGCGAAAGGGTCACTGGTCGAATGGGCGGCGTAAACGACGCAGTGCAGGTGCCCCTTTCTTCGAGTTAAGTGGGTGTACGTCAAAAGTCGGTGCTACTAAGTTCGGCGAACAAGTTGGTTCGTCGTCCCATTGTCCAGACCGCAATCCTCGAAAGCTGTGGAGTGCGCGACTCCCCAGAGTTTGTCTGAGATTGGGCTGCCTTACCAATACCAAGAGGGTATTTTGGTGCTTAGCTTTGAGAATTATTTTTCTAATTTTGTCGTCAGCCGTTCAGAAAGGACTGCGTCTGAATTTTTGTAAGTTTTACTTTCCTTCTCATCGAAAAAACTGACATTGCTATGGTTGTTTCATTATTTTGTTTTCATAAAAGTTAAAAGGGTAACAGTCAGTGTGTTTTATTTATAATTTATTTATAAAAGCCCCTGTTTACAGTACCTTCTGTGTTTTGCATTACGTGTTAGTATGTACGTAAATGTAGGTCAACTTTGCCCTTTGTTTTGTTTAACGTGCGCAAGTTTGATTTTCATTGTTATTTTCTTACCTTTTCAAGCGTGTTTTATCTTGTTTTGATCATATTGGCTGCGCGCATCGAAAAGAGAGCTTATAGGAGGACGAACTTTGTTAAGTTGACAATATGACGCTTGCAGGCGACGCCAATGTGCGTGATTCAGGATTGCTCGGCGTACTAAATTGTAGTTTCGGTGCTAAATTGAGCAATCCTCAGAAGCTTCGATCATACAGAATCTGCCTAAATTACAATTGAGAATCGCTTGAAAACAAAAAATTCTGTTTGGTTTAGCGGTGTCATGCACTGACACTTAGCTAAAGGAGTGTCAGCACTGTGTATTCCTCCCGAGATTCGTTGCTCGTGATGCTAATTGTTAGCCCAGCGTAATCTCGAGGAAACATTTGGTTCCTGCTGGTCTGGAGATTTGATCAGCATTTGGAGGGTGCTTGCTTTGGCCGGAGTGGTTCACCTTTGTGTTCGACTCCGTCGTTCCAGTGAACCTCTGCAGGCCTATGGAAGTCTCAACGGGCGGAGAGAGCGGAACGGCTACCAATGGTCAACCAGCATCCCTCCTTCCGAGCCGCGCTGACGGCTCAAAACTCCGGATGCATTGTCTGGCGGCGGGGGTGCTGTTGTGCCACAGACATGTTCCTCGTTCGGGAGCACGTCTCACAAGATCGAGCCCTGTTTCAACGAACTGTCTCCCCCCCCCCCCCCCTCCCAGCGCCGCCTTCCGTGCAGAAGAACCGTGCAGTTCCGGGGATAACGTCGCTTCCTCCGCCGAACCACTTTGCAGTTCCGGGTATGGCTACGTCTCCCCCTCCGAGCCCGAGAACTGGTCTGAGAGAATGCATCAAAGACGCTATTTAAGGCCGTGCCGGCCCCATGTTAGAAGATTTTTTGCCCCAGCCGACGTTGTCGTGCTGGCCGGCCCTGTACAAACGACAACCTGCTACAGTAAACGCTTCTTTTTTTTGCTGTTTTCCAAACGGATTGCCTCCCTGTTTCACCTTCGGGCTAAGGCTTCATCGAAGTCCGCTCGACGGCTCGCCGCTCTTCGCCACTGCTACCATCGCGACAGAGCAAATTCATAACAACGCATATAGTAACTTAGAATCGCAAGTTGTTTTAAGAGTCCGCATAGTAACTGAGACGGAAGGAAATGAAACACCGCCAGTGACACATACTTATATGTCACGTTTACTGTTCGCAAAGCGATATTTCCGATTTCAATCAAACTCGAATACTCGACAAAAAAAACTGCACATATTGAATAAAAAGAGTCAAATAATATACTTCTGAGAAAATTGGAAAAGTAAAGCACACCTGTTCTCCACTCGCAAAAACATAACGAGAGCTTTCTATACCATTTTTTTTAATGTGTGTAACGAAGTCTTCGCCACGAAGTATGTTACACGGAGGGTCAAATACGTTTATTAACCGCATTTTGGTTGGCGGACCATTCAAAACAGAACTATTTTGTAGCACTTGTCACTGACGCCTACCCTACTCCCATGCTCTACATGGATGCTGTTTTTCCGAATATCTGAGCAGACTCGATTGTTTCACTTTATCGAATTGTGCGTTATCGAGTCACGTAAGAATTAAGCAGCAAAAACCATCAGGTGCGTTGTTTCCAATAGTCGCACGTGATTAGCAAGTCGTCAAGTGGTAATGGGAAGGTACAGCGCGACTGAGACAATGAACGAAGAACACACACACGAACGCTGACTTACAAGTGGATTTATTTTGCACCGAGATGGCCTTATATATGGACATACTCTTTACAAATGACACATCGGTATTCAAACAGTCGCGCTGTACATACCCATTGCTATCAACCAACGCACCTAGATCAAAGCTTTACTGCAAAATCGTTGAGTGCATGGGTTACGAGAAGGTCTTAGACACGGGACAGCAAAACCCTTCCAAGCCTTGTACCGCCGCAATGGTCTTGGTCAAGGTACTTGGCTGCTAACCCACAGGTTGCGGGATAGAATCCCGGCTGCGGCGGCTGCATTTTCGGTGGAGGCGAAAATGCTGTAGGCCTGCGTTCTATGATTTAGTTGCACGTTAAAGATCCCCAGGTGGTCTAACTTTTCGGATCCCTACACTATGGCGTCTCTCATAATCTTATAATCTCTCATAATTAAATTTCACATATCAATCAATCAATCAATCAATCAATCAATCAATCCAAGCGTCTTTTTCTTAGCCTTCGTTAGCAGCTAGAAGTTAGCAAAACACAAGTCCCATATGAAACATTGCCCTTTTCTTGTCAACTATAGTTTAGATACAATGCTACGGCGATGCTCATAACCGCTGTAAGAAGTACAAAACTCGCGAACTCTTCTAATGCTGCGTTCAACAACGTATCGCACATTTATTTGTCTTATACAAAAGACCCCTCTTGACAAGCACTGCTTCCCAAGGAAGCAAGAAAGACAATTGTAACTTCATGACAAAATTAGTAGCGCTAAAGCTTAATGGATAAAAAGGCGCATCTATTCGAATTTAGGGAGGACCGGCAGTTTACAACAAGCACCGCACGAGCAGATCCACGGTTTCAGATGAAATGTATACCAGATGAGACAAGCCATCTGAAGCTGCTCCAACTTATTTGACTATCGGATCTAAACGAGTGATACGAGAAACAGGCGCGTACCTTGTAAAGTGGAGCAATCGAATGCCTTCACTTTACGATGGTGGTGCGGCAAAATGTTTATCGTTAGCAAAAGAAAATTGGGACCCTTCTCATAGTTGTAAAGCTATGGCTTTACTGCGATGCAGTAAGCCTAACTAATGCAAATAGTCACTTGTGCGAACAGCGCGTTCAAGCACAGTTTCCGTGCGCCATGACGCGGAAAATACACTCAGCTATCTTGATATAACCGCACATAATAGACAAGCCTCAGCATCTGCCGCTAAGACCTCATCTCAACGGAACCATGACAGGTGCCACCATTAGTTGGGCGATTATGCGGCGCAGGGGAAGAGCACTTGTGGATTACGAAAAAGGGTTCGATTTTCAGTAGCCCATAAGCGAGCACGACTCAGAGCCGCCTGAACGAGAGAAGGGGCATAAAAAAAGAAAATAATAATAGAAGACATATAGGATGCTTGAACCAAGTTGGACAGCGGACGTCCGCGCATCTGCGACTCTCTACCGACCGAGCATGAAAAGCCGGCCGCATTACCGTCCACGCAATTATGACAGCCGATTCGCAGCTGCAGGCATTGCGTTTTTTTTCTTTTTGCTTTCGCAGCACGCTCACGCCCGCGATCAGTGGCGACAAGATCATCCGCTTAGAGTGCGCTCGGCCACGATCCCTCACGAGGGAGCTATAGAGAGACCGGAAAATCTCCCTCGGCCGCCGCCGCCGTCGCATAAGCCCTCTCGAACGCGACTCCCTCGATAGCTTTTTCTTCCTCACTACTCCTTCCGCGAAAGTAAGGAAGACAAATTCGCAACGCGCGCTCCTCGGATGCCACAGCGATGCGCCGGCATCGACGAGTGCCGACGAAAGAAAGCGAAACGACACTCGGGTATACGGCGAGGCCCATCGGGGAGATACTCAGAAGAGAGGGTCGGCGAGCAGCTAAGCTTCGGCGCACTTGTTACGTTGCCGCCACTGCGCGAGTGAGATGGAACATTTGTCATAATCACTCCGCCTCGAGCGAACGAACACACACACAGAGCGGAGCCGGAAGAATTGAATCCTTGAAATCCCGACTGCCGATGCAGCTCGGCGTTGGTACTCAATGGGCGCCGATGTTTAATGTTCGTACGGACAATCCAGTTTTATAGAACGATGGATGCGTTCGCTTCAAGTTATTATTAAAAGGTTTTCAACGGCGGGTTTGTTTTTGCAACGACGCCGTTGATTTACCTCTCTAAAGAACGAATATATAGCTGTGTTGCGCACATTCATACAGAACAGCCAGTACGGACTAAATAAATAAATAAATAAATAAATAAATAAATAAATAAATAAATAAATAAATAAATAGACAAACACGATAGGTAGATAGATAGATAGATAGATAGATAAATAGATAGATAGATAGATAGATAGATAGATAGATAGATAGATAGATAGATAGATAGATAGATAGAAACACTTATCAATAAAACCATTCGTCTGTAGTGTCACTCTTTCTCGTTCAAGTTGTGAACGCTTTCGCAAACTTTCGCAAGAAAGCTACTCCTTGAAGCACCGAGAAACAAGAAGGAGCAATGTATTCAACGTGTATTTTTTTAACGTCCCTGCTCCCTTGATGAAGCTCCCAATAAAAAAAGAGCCAGTTCTGCCTGTAAAGCGTGCTTCACTTTAGCAAAAGCAGCATTGAGGCAGAGCCAGCTTTCGTGACTTTGACGGACAACCGGACATACAGACAGACAGACATACAGATAGAGAGATAAATAGATAGATAGATAGATATACCTAACAATAAAACCATCCGTTCGTAGTGCCACTCTTTCTCGTTTAAATTTGAAACACTTCCGCAAACTTTCGCAAGACAACTACTTCTTCAAGAACCGAGAAACAAGACGGAACAATCTATTCTATCTGAATGTTTTAACGTCCCTGCTCCCTTGACGAAACTCACAATAAAAGAGCCAGTTCTGCCTGTAGAGCGTGCTTCACCTTAGGACCAGCAACAATGAGGCAGAGCCAGATTTAGTGACTTTGACGGACGGACGGACAGACAGGCAGGCAGAAAAACGAACTGCGACTTTTTTTATTAGTTTCTCAGTGTATGTATCAATTACATTATATGCAGTAATGAGCGTTTTTTATTTTTGTCGCCAGTTTATTGGCTTCCTCATTTCATAAGACTACATGCAACGTTCTAAACACCCATACTACTACTACGTACTACTCACTGAAGTTGTTACCGTTGGAGGAATGTATCTTTAACTATGGCGTGTGAATTTCACACACGCTGCTAGTCACCGTGAAAAGGCGAATATTTTACATTTTCATTTTTTACGGTTCGGTTTTTACGGCAAGCACATTTGCTTTTTTGTTAATTAATCTTTTACTATAGCATTGCCTGCTACTTTCTTCGACAACAGACGCTGTTTGTGGACGCACCGGTTCACCGCGGCCATAATGCAAAAACAATAGGACGCATATACCAACTTAGCAAATTACGGCCCCTTTATCGTGCGGCTTACAAAGAGTGGCTTAGCTTTTTCGAATGGAGAAATCACACAATTACACACCGGAAACACCTACGAACTAGTACGAGGCACCTACAGACCTACTTCATGTTTGTAAACAACGGGAAGGAGGGTAAACACAGTCGACATACTGAGACGCTTGTAGCGACGTCGCGTGGCGTAAGTTCCGCCCAGCCCAAAGTTCACCACCGCCCCCTCTGTGATCACGTGACAACAGGCACCGCAGCTGCAAAGCTGCCTCCGAAGATAGCCACCCCCCCTCCCGCCTTCCCAACGTTGCTTCCGACGCTGCCTCCGAGAACAGCGCGTCGGAGGTAGATTTGCAGCTGCTGTGGCAGTTGTCGCGTGATCACGCAAGGCGGTGGCGAGCTTCGGGCTGGGCGGAGCTTACGCGACGCGACGTCGCTACAAGCGCTTCACTTATGGTGACGGCACCTACCTCTGTTTACAGACATGGAAGAGGTATTTGTGCTTGATACAATACAAGCACAAAGTTTCGATGAGAAGGATGTGACCACTGCTCACAACCATATCCCTTTCTAAAGAGAGCCTCTATGATGTCATCGCCTTTACGAGCAAAAAAAAAAAAAAACAGTAAGAAGGTGAAAAGACGAAAAGAAAAGAGAGGTGGTGTTTAAACTACCCTTCCTACGACCGAAAAAGCGATACATTACGACGAGCCCGACCCATTCCCACGGTTAACATTATTTCTCAAGCACAGAAACAAAGACGTCCACAAAAAAAAAAGAAAAAACTGTTGCGAGTGGGTGGGAGCCCAGACAGTTTGACAGATTTGGACTAAAACAAAGGGCGGAGTAAAGTGAAAAGCAGTTTTCCGTAGCGATCCATCTCTCAGCGAGTGATTGGAAGCCGGCTGCTGTGTCTCCCCGAGAGATCGATTCAATCACAGCGCCCCGAGAACGCATGCCGCAGCCGCTGAAGCAAGAGTGGCGTGCGCACTCGCCTCGAACACATCTAAATATTCCACGCGTTGTGGGAAAAGCGTCGCTTTTTTAGCATTCAAGCCACCACATGAAGGTGTGTTCTTGCCAACACACTTTTTACGAGGATGGCAAACACGCGAACACACGCAACGGGCTTATAATATGATTCTTTTCTTTTTATCGTTTTGATTTCCCAAACATGTGCCACGAAACGCACAGGCTATCAGTTTCAGAAAAAAATGCACGTCTGCATCTGCACTGCGTTGTTCTTTTTTGAAAATCTTCCATTAGTTTAGATAGCATTGTGCGCAAAAAAAAAAAAAATGAGCCGTTAAAGTTCCACTGATTTTCTTTCTTTTTTTTTTCAGGGAATACAGAAACAACTCTAGCATTAAAGGAGACACAAGTTTCACGTGAGTCATACTACAGCCGAGTATGTTATTCGAAAGTTATGATGATGAACGGTCTGCTGAAAAAAAAAAGAAAAAAAAAACCCGCGAAGCCATGTTCGCGGCCCGATCAGTATCGTATAGCGAACCAAGTATACCTCTTCCACCAGCATCTGGAGATCTCCGGATATTCAAAGCAGAGAGAGGCTCGAAGACTGAAATGCAGCCAAAAGCTCATTATGCTCAAGCAGCCTGTAGAATCTGTACAGAATATAAAATACCAAGTGCGGAACTTCATCAAAGCAAAAAAACAATTTTTGCTCTTTTTATGCCAACAGAGTAGACTTCGTCATTTTATTTCCCAATGCCTTTATTAAAACTGAAAGTAATAGAGTATGGGGAATCGACTATGATAAATTTTATTTGTAACGATTTTTGCTTTACAGGAATGTACGAACGTACACCCAAATTCCATGACGCTGTGCTGAACACGCATATTTCTTTCTTTTTATTCGACTTATTTATTTCTTCCCACATTGTCTACTGATTCCGCTGTATTCTCTACAGCGGGAATAACATGAGTGATGAGTAGCCGTTAATCTCGGCAGCCATGCATACACCGGAGCTCGTTTGTGTATAAACTAAGTGGCACACCACTTACAGGGGCCGCGAATTATCCTCCATGACGAATAATAACATCGATTATAAGCAACGTGTTACGGACACCAACCGCATCATTACGGTTTTACGCGCTCGCTTTCTTCGAAGGGCGCCAACAAACAAATGACCCATCACACGAACGAATCGCAAAGACCTGCGTTGGAAGAAAGCAAACGAGCGTTTTCCCTCATCCGAGCTTATCTCACGTTTTTCAAAAAGAAGAAGAAGAAGACTCAATGAAGGCGCCGCACCAATGAATCGTTACAACTCGTCATCTCGGAGAAAGAGCTCCGCTCCTTTCGTCCATGCGCAAGCGAGTAGCCTTGCATAAATAATCGTGCATTTAGGAGTAAACAATGTATACGCATTCGTAACGAGGATGCGATTGCACTGAGGGATAATAGCAACGGAATACGAAATGGTCGACGCAGTGTAGCCACGAAAAACTGCGGAACCGTCCACTGAACGCGCCACCGCGCAGATACAGTAGACAGTTATAGTTTACCGTTAACGTGATAGCGGAAGTTTAGGGAATAGCGTCACTGTGCAGTAAAGGTTCGTTGCGGAGAGCGTCTTATAGCTTAGCGGAATAGCGTTTACGTGGTTTACGTTCCCCTGCTGCGATGGTGGCGTCACCTATCGATCGGTTAATAGGTTAAAGAACAGTGAAAAGACAAATAAAACAAGAAGCGTTTGCCCGTGTCACCACGCGACGCAATGTTGCAAGTTTATTTTGGTAATAATAAAAGTAAACAAATATGAACCACGCACAAAACGCAAAAGCACTTACCAGCCCAACCGGAATCACCGCGAAGAGTGGGTAAAGCCTTCCGAAGTTTTCGCTAAAATATTCAGCTCTCAGTTCATTTCAAACACGCTTACGGCGGCATGAGCGGCGGCACTATCTAGGCTATTTATTTTTCATTTCCTCGGCGGGCCTCTTTACGCTCTTCGTCCAGCGTCCTGTTGTCTTCCATTGCAATTCCTCAAAGTCCTCGGCACCACGTCTCGCCGTCGAAGAAGACTCGCCATCGGCGGCAACTTCCGGTCCACCGTTTCCACCACCGAGGCGCGCGTTCCATAGCGCGATCGTCCCCCACCGCTCTTCATTTATTGCCGGACGAGATGTGTACTTATACATTAGTCGTTGATTTCCTAGCTTCCGCTGCCCACTTAAGGCCTAGCCGTGTTGTTTCCCCTAAAGGGATCGGCGATGTGTTTCACACTTGCCCTCAACTCGCAGTTCCAAGTTCTTTCTTTCCGCCCTGCTCGGACGGCCGCTCGCGATCGATTCTAGCTGCCGGGCCATCAACGGCGACGCTGTTTATATCCGAACGGCAGCCCTGTGCGCGTGTTCGCACTGCTCTAGCGTCACTGCTGTTGTCGTTCGCAAGCCCCATTTTAAAGCAGCATTCGCAGGAGTTCGTCCGAAGCCCTTCCAGTAACCTGTTTCAACCAACACTAACAGCAAGTCCGCTCAGTCTTCATCTGTAACGAAAAACTGGCAACAGGGCCAGTTATCTCGCGTGATATATGTGTACTTTGTTAATAAAGTACGCAGTGAGAGTTGTAGCAGAGGAAGTGGTGACGTCAGCGTTCCAAGGAGTATACGCGAAAGTTACCTACGTGCCAGTGTTCTCAGAAAAGCTGCGGGTGCGGCGACCAGCCCTGTCAATAATGAAAGCGCCCTTCACGCAGGGGCGGTTTTAAAGAGAAGAGCAACCACAATAAGTTAGCTCCTTCAGTGGGGGCAGGCAGGCGGGGAGCTTAGTCATTGTGTTATGACAATATTCCCTCTTAGGGGAAGGGGGACAGGCGAGAATGCTGAGGGGGGGGGGGGGACTCCAGTCAACTAGTCAACTTAAGCCCACCCTTGGCGCCGCCCCTGTATCCCAGTGTTCTATTGGTCACGGTGCTCGACTGCTGACACGGAGGTCACTGGATCAAATTCCGGCCGCGGCGGCCCCATCTCGGTGGAGGTGAAAAGCTTGAGGCCAGTGTGCTTATACTTAAGTAGAAGTATAAGCACACTGGCCTCAAGCTCGGGCCTTCAATTACTAGCCGTTGGTTTTCCTATGTGTAACATTTTAGTGCATATGCATCTCAGTGTGGGTGATACCCTGATTGGTGTAACCATTTTTTTTTTCTTTTTGAAGCGCTTATTCCTGTTCTGTTGTGTGCAGTAGCTCATATGTATACTTTTTATTATCAGTCTTTTTATTACCGGTGCATCTTTTTTTTTTTTGTAAATTGACACTATTTGCACTTTTGTATGTTTCAGTATTGCCTCGTCGTTTCTCTTTTTCTTGTTTGTAGCGTTCCCATGTTTTTCGAATACAATATCGTTTCTTTGTTTAGTTGTTAGCGTGCATATATTTTTTACTCGCATATTTTTGTTATCGCAATAGAATTGCGATACTTTGGTGTGTTGTGTCTATTACTGTAAATTTCTACAGCATGCATATCTGCCGTCTGCTGCTGACGTTTGAATTGGGCTGACGGGCCTGTCAAGCTGCTTGTATGCAGCTTTTGTCGTCAGCCTTTCAATGTATTCACGATAAATAAATAAATAAAGAATACTCTCAAAAAAAAAGTTAAAGAAACCTGGGTGGTCGTAATTTCGGGAGTCCTACAAAACGGTGCTTCCAATAGTCATATCGTGGTTTCGAGACGTAAAACACGCGCAATTATTCATATTTGATAACGAAAGCACGCGCTCCGTGATTCGAGCCCCAAGACCACGTGGGCAGCGATTATTACCCCCCCGATGCTACGCGCAGTGATGCGTATTACGCTAGATCATATATCACCGAAGCACGTTTAAAGTTTCGTCTGTAACGTCGTGGTTTGCCTGAGAGCTGAAAGTGCAGCATCGAAGCTACAAGCGCTGCAGCATCGTCGCAGTAGAGGTGGTCCGCAAAATACAACCAGGCTCAAACAAATGGATCTACGATCCAGTCATTTTGACTTCATGTAATAACCTGTACTGAACAGTCATGTGATCTTAACTGAACGCCGTGAGGGAAATCAATGCAAAAAAGACAAACAAAAAGAGGCATAGCCGGACAGCGTGGGGCATGAAGAAAGAAGAACTGCAAATACACTTTACATTAGGCGAGCGGCTCAATGTAAAATGACGAAATTATGTGATAATAATAAAGCACAGCGAGAACAGAATGGCAAAAAAAAAGTATCTTGTAAGAAGCGTTCCCATAGTCTTTAACAAACGCCTTCATCGAAAAAAAAAAAAAGAGGCGCTCTCAAAACCTGCTCAGCGCGAGAAACAATCAAGAAGAAGGTTAAAATTCTTCAAGCAAGCACGAAACGGGACGTATCGGAAGCGCCACAGCCCACGCTTTAGCGAGAACGCACTCTCCCTGGGCGGATGCAATTTATTTAATTTCTTTTGCGCGTATCTGCAGGCTCCGTTTCGCAGTCCAACGCCTTCCTCCCTCTTCCCGACCGATGTGCCCGGATCGGGAAAGAAAGGAAGGGCAAACGAAGAGACAGGCCCCGGCCGGATGGCAGCGTCGCTGGCCATCCAAGCGTCCGGTTCGTTCGCGCTCCACTTGACCGGTTCGCGGACGAATCCAATAGGCCGGCCGCATGGGGCGGACGGCTGATTTAGATCGGCCCCGAGGCCAAACGAGATTCGGCTTGCAGCCACCGAGGGACGCGAGCACAGAGACGACAGTGCAATGTGAGGCGACTGGTGGAGAGACATTAAAAAAAATAAAGATAGAAGAAAAGTGCAGAGGTGTAGTCATTACCAGGCCTTCCTTGTACACGGGCAAACACTCGAACGACTCAGACATCCCGAGCAACAGCGATACGCAAAGAAAGAGGTGTTGGAGCAAGGAATACAGACGGAGAGGTGACCTAAAAGGAGGTACAATTAGAAGGAGACATGTGGCACGCTATGCGACAATGGGGACTTAAAGCTAATAGCGTAAATGTAGAGCTCCCTAGAGTACATCAATATCGATCGCAAGTGCAGCTGATTGTCAACACGAAGCGACACAACTATGATCTCCTCTCTTTCTCTCTCTCTCTCTCTCTCTCACACACACACACACACACACACACACACACACACACACACACACACACACACACACACACACACACACACACACACACACACACACACACACACACACACACACACACACACACACACACACAACTATGCTGTACACATAACGCCATCATATAATGTAGACACGTACGTAGATTACTTATATGAGAAAAGCGGTAACACAGTACATTATAGCCGGCACACATTGTAGTATATACCTCCACTATGTACGAAAGCTATCGACATGCAATGCAGTATTTCCAGTATATTAGAAAGCTACTGCCACTTCGTATTTGATTTGAAATGCTGGTGCAGTAACAGTGGCGTTCGCAATACAGCAACGTCAACCACGATTTCTCTAACGCCCCTGCCACAAGCGTTCCTGAAATCCAAACTGCATCGTGCGTTTGGAGCGACAACGCAACGTCATCTGTCGAAGCTGGCTATTGTAGTACAACAAAAAGAGAGAAAGAAAGAACGCAGGATTTGAAATAAACGTAAGTATAATGACCATCGAAAGCTGAAACACCAGAAAGAAAGAAAGAAAATAAAAGGCATGTACCGGACTCACAAACAAGTACTGAAACTTGCGACAAACGACGTTCGTACATGAAGACTAATGCACAAAATTATACGTTAAAAGGTTCGAGTTGAAGGTTAGACGAATCGAATACAACTGTAACCGATGGCTGCCTTGAAATTAATTTATGGTCAAGAATGGGAAAACACGAAAATGTTATTAAGAAACTGATTGGAGAGGTAACAAGCGAACGAGGACACGAGGGAAAAAATTCAAGTGAGTTTACAACACAAATAGAACATGCGTTTTTAATGATGGTCTTTTATTGTTCTTTATATTATTGTGATGTCTTGGTGACATTTTCGTGCAGTCATTTTCAGGTTACTCCTCTACACCATGGGTTAGAGCAATAGCATTAACAATATAAAGGACCAATGCGTTCTAACGACATATTAGGAGGCTTGAATGGCGAAAGCGGCGGCTTATCACCACGGTTATCATGCATGCCCCTTTCGAAAGAACACAGCCTGAACAGCGTTTTTATCGACATTGCAGAACTGACGACACACACAGCCACAACCAGGAACTTCCCAAGCACAAACACTGCATAGCAAACGACGTGAAGTTTAGAATCCCATCAGTGTAGCCAGCGGCCGAGGTGACTAAAGCCAGCCAATCACGTTAAGACAATTCGCCGTGTCAGAGTGATAAAAGCGATAAAGTTGCGAGAACAAAGGTCCATGTATGCTTAAGGGCTTTAAATACCTCAAACCCTATTCTAGTAAGGCGAGGCAGCAAAAAAGGTGGACATTCATCTACAGAATGGCATCAGCGCGGGTAAAAGCAGGTGCGAGGCCTGTGTGAGAACTGAAAGACGAGGTGAAGTAAGAGGTGAGATAAAGAGTGAACGAAAGAAGCACCGCCCTAATGACACTTCGGGGAGGTCATGGAAAAGACAGCTCGCTGATGTTTAAACAAGTGAGGTCACACGCGGGAAAACGAAAATGACAGGAAAAGGCAGAGAGAATGAAGAAAACTATGCGGCGCCGATGGAACGAACAACGTTATCCGGATCACGCTAAGCAACGCGAAGAAAACAAACAAAAAAAATTTGCCGACTCCCTTGAAGCGGGATGATCGTTAACAAACGATAGGAGAGCTTCGCGAGGGAGGCTACGAGAGCGGGGGGAAAGAAAGCAACAGGACCAACTACGTCGCCGGTAAAAGCGACAGGACCAGCGACAAGAAAAAAAAAACAGGGAAAAGATGGGGAAAAGATATAGGGAAGTTAATCTTTGTCCGCCCAGAGAGCGAACCACCGTACCCACGGCCCCGCATCATGGTCTCGGAGGAGCGACGGAATTAGGCGAACGAGTCCCCACGCCGTAAACAAGTTGGTCTTCGTCGGCCGGCCATTAGGCCCCCGGGAGGTATCGTGGCGCGAACTATGACCGGCACGCAAGAACATGCGCCGCTAAGCGGCGGGGCCCGCGAAAGTAAGTAAAAATGACAAAGGCAAACGGCGAGATTACAGCGCTCTGCTTCGGGCAATGGCATGTAACGAAATCGGACTCCCCGCCTGAATTATTGCGAGGGCACTCGGAAGGTGGCGAAAGGGACGACGAGCCTTTTACAGAGCTTCGGATTCTTCCGAGGCGGGCCCACCGGTCTTTTTTTCTCCTCAGCTCCATCTCGTTTCCGCTAGGGATGGACACCTGACAGCTTCGGCGAGAGAACACACTTACAGAGGAAGGGGAACAAATATCTTCATAGCGTGTTCATATATATATATATATATATATATATATATATATATATATATATATATATATATATATATATATAGTTTTGTGGTTGTGCATCCCAAAACCACATCATGATTATGTTTAGGTGAACACTCAGGACCAGTACTGATCACAGTCAACACTGGTCCCGTGTGTTCACGCTTCTTGCGTCCTCGTCCTTCGTGTAATGTAACTCTACAGACGTTGCACCAGCTTGCCCGCACCAGAACACTGCTATATACAGACGATTCGTCGTGCAAAGTACAAGTGAAGAAGGGTGCAGCGCGTGGGGAGTGTAAAAGTGATAAAGAAAACACAAAGAAGGCAGATGTTCACTGATGAAGAAAAAGAAGAGACGCCAACATAAACCTAATGTTCACATGTAAAAGACGTTATCGTAAAGGGTTACTTTTGTATAAACGAGAGGTCCGGTCAGACGGACGCAGTCGGCTTGACCGCGTCGGGACGTGCTGCCACAGGAAAAGACATACACCGAAGCTGGTATATAACTGCCACTGGAGGACGAAGCAAGACCAGAAATAGACGCCGATGTGATTGCCAGTATAAGCACACTAAGAACTGACCATCGCTTGACCGCCCATCGGATGAAAAGGCCATGGTTCCCTACGGAGCTCACAGTTCTTCCGAGCACGAAAGATTCTTCCTTTCTAAATCGCTTTCCAGCGTGTTCTGTTTATTTAGCTGTTTTTCATCTTTCTGAATAATTTATAGCACCCCATTAACGTTGCGATGGATGGTGACTGGGTGCATGGTTACCCAATTAAAAGGAGGTTCCCCAGGTATCTCTCACTTTCACATAATCTCTTTCTCTTTCGCTGTGCGTTTGTCTGGTTCGGTTGGCCGAAAGGAAGGAATGAAAGAAAATAGGAGGAAAATAACGGCATGGAGGTTTAACCAGCCTATAGGCAGCCGGTTTGCTACCCTGCGCACGTGAGGGGGATGTGGGAGATTAAAAATAGCGAGGAGAGAGGGTTGGCAGAAAGTGTTTAGGACACGCTCACCCTGGCGCAATAAGAAGAAACCAACCAAACAAACAAAAATAAAGAAAAAACACGCTGGCTGTAGTGCGCGTGGCCAGCCAAGACTCCACAGAGAGGCGCACTCCGGCGTGCCTGGCCAGTTCGAGAGGAGAGTTCGACGAGACAGTAGTTGCAAGGGTGCCGGGGACGGATGGCTCACGCGTGTGTCACGTGACCGGGAGTGTCGAGGTCCGCAGTGCGCGCGCGCTGCGGGACGACGGGCAAATTAAAGGGTCATTACCGCGCGCGATAGAAGGGGCAGGGCGGCCGGAACAATTCAATTAGTCTGCGCAAAATGGAGCTCTCGGCCAAAAAACTCGGACACGCGCGCGGAGAGCGACGAGAAACGGTCCGCTGTGTATCGCGTGGGCGGGGTGGCGCGTTGCGAAAGCGAAGAAAACCGCTGCATCGGAGGAAACAAGGGGGCGAGACGAAGACGGCTGTTCCTCTGAGAAGGAGGACGACCCAGCCCGGATATATTTAATCTTTCGCAAGAACGAACCGCGACACGGCACGGCGAACGGACCGCTTGTGCGTGACCTCCGCGTACCCCGCTTTGAGAACCGAGGGCTGGACGAGGCACTCCTTCCGTCAACGCTCGTTTGCACGGTAAGGGAGCACCGCTGATTACAGCACACCTGTGGTCGGTGGTAGGCAGGACAGTAACCAAAGCGCGTATACCACTCGGTCGTCTTTCCTAAAAAAACCGACCTGCCTGAGATTAAGGAAACGAGCATTCGCGTCAGACGTAACGAGAAGCAGTCCACTTACACATGCGTGAAGAAAGGACGTTTCGACAACCCAGCGGCATGACGGATTACAACTTGTGTTCGCTATAGACCTCTCCAGCCATTATAGGTGAACCATTTGCCAAACCGTAGCAAAGAATACGCAGTACAGTCCACTCTGAAGCCCCCGAAACGTCTTTTTCATCGCATCTGCGAGCATATCTTTTGTTGAACTGAATCAGAAAAAAGTAAGACATTTCATGCAACGAGTTTATTTTTCGTTCTTGATTTCGTGACATATACCAATAATGATTTGTTCGTCTACGTTATGGCAGCGAAAGGTTTTTGGAAGTAAGCGAACCTGATGGGCGAGACCTGTGACGATGTAGAAGAAAAAAAAAGTTGAAGATTAGCTCTAGATTCTACGAGCACGTATTCGCACACATGAAACATCGCGTGGTCAAATGTAATCTCACGTAGTTGTTCATAAGACAACGACAAATTGTTAGAGCATTTTCAGAAAGTTGCGTGCTCTGTATCTTGTCTTGTAGAATAGAGGGCGTCGATTGATCCCGTTAAAACGGTATGCAGTTTGATGCGCGGAAAAGCGCGTAGGCTAAAAAAAAAAAAACTGCGTTAGATTGATTGTTCAGTGCAAGAACATCCTCAGGAAAAACAAAATCATCAGGGTGCGACCTCAAATTTTAGCCAAACGAGTGCTAATAATTCCACGCTGACAGTCCTCGTTAATGGCAGCGCATCAGTTGTTCTGCTAGCGATTGCAACGAACGAGCTACGTTCCCAATACTGGAGCGGGGAACACACCCCGATTCTCGCGATAACGCTCGACGTGCTCGCTCGTCGCCTTACCTAGCACCGGCCCACATAGTGCGAACGAAATATCCGTTTCAAACAAACAAACGCACATTTCGCTTCACACCGCGGAGCCCCCTAGGAACAAGGCGACCGCGGTAATTAATTTATCGCGGTTGTGCGGCGCCGAGCGCGTGGACAACGGAAAGACACACCAACCGGACCACGCCTCCCCGAAGCTGTACCACAGACACTCGGACGAGCCACGAAGTTTCGCCGAAAGGGAAGTTAGTACGAGGGGCGTACCGATCCGCGAATAGCGTCGCTGGAGAGTGGTTCCCCGTGCATTCCTTCTTTTATCGCATCTCGGACAGACCGCACACTATCCTGCGGACTGCCGAAGGTGACCCCGAAACGTAATGTCGGGAAACGTCATCACGCAACGCCCCCCCCTCTCTCTCTATCTCTCTTCCGAGCTGTCGTCACTCGTATTTCGGCTGCTCCCTGCGCATGCATATACGTATAGTCGCAACGATTAGAAGCAAAATTAGCGATAGCGACTCGCATTTGTGTGCTCTAGCTCTTTGCGGTGTTACCCAATGCTTGGCTGTGCAGTCAATAGTACGGCACAAAGCTCCATCGACCAAGCGGCATATTATCTAGGGCAGCATGCGCGATCGATCGCTCTTGTCAGTGCTTTTGCTTCCGCGTGAACCGTCAGCAACCCTCCCCTCGCAGCGACGCGCATTCGCTGACCTCACGAGGACGTCGCTTGCGGGACTTCCCGTTGCGAAATATTATTACGATACGATCGCCGAAGAGACCGCGCGGAATCCTCGTGGACGATCAAAAATGAGGCCACGACACGCGTAAATATAGAAAGCACCTTTCCAAACTTCTATATTGCTATACCACTAATGGTTTGCCGCACCAAAATGAAACTAACAAATAAAAAGGTAGGATAAATTGTACGTTGCAATCCGCACTTCAAAAGATCGCACGCAGTTTCGATACTAAAGCGGTTATTAAAACCGGTGAATGATGATGAACATCGAAAGTTATGAATTACTAGTCATGTTATTATTATTATTATTATTATTATTATTATTATTATCGTAGCAGTAGTAGTAGTAGTAGTAGTAGTAGTAGTAAAATGTTGTTTTTGCACATACACAAGCATTATTATACATAGAAGAATGCAGTGTAATTAGAAATAGACAGAGAGAAGACTAACAACCACCACTGAGTGAGGCACGACGCCAAGTTCACTGTTTCAGGCGGAGAGAACAGAGGGAATGAAGTCATACATAAAAAGAAAACCAAACAATAATGTCACTAAGCATTCGCTTTCACTAATGGAAGATTCGTAGGGAATCGAAATCGGGGATTTCCAAACTGTAACGTCACTTACGTAAATCGAAATTTCATCGTTGTTGCAAGAACAGGTGCAGACATGCAAAAGACGTGCCAAAAGAAGGAGAAAGATTGCAGAGAGCAAAAAGCGCTTCATTCAGCAACAATTCGGAAAGTGTTGACAGCTGTCTCCTTTGAGGTTGCCTTCTCCTCCTTCTACCATTTCTTCTTGTTGTTGTCGCCGTTCTTTGTTTTCACATGAAGATGAGACAGTAATCTAACGAATGTTGTAAGACAATATCTATCAAAATCGTTTTTTTTCTTCCACGAAAGCTTCCACGTGAAAATGTCTGTCTCAGCTAGAAATATATATGAGATGAAACAAGGAAGCCGTCTTCAGACGTGTTCTTTTGTTTTTGTAATTGTTCTATTTCATAGGTTAGAAAAGACAGAAACGCAAACAAAAGGAAGCTCAAAAGAATTGCGAGAAAAAAAAAGCTTATAGTAACTAACTCGTAATGCATTTAACATGGTTTGTAGAACGTTCTCCGGCGGCAGCGTGGTTGCTCATGCGGCAGACACCAAAAAAAACAACGAACGAAAATATGGATGAGAGCAGACATTCTTGGAGGTTTTCGGAACTCATTGGCCCCCGTCTAGGCACAATGGGTTATCTTCACAAAAGGCATGCGCCATTGTTCGCGCAAAGTAAAGCCGATTGACTTCGCCGGAGAAAACGATCGAGTCCGGCCCCTTTTGCACAATAATCGAGACTAAACTCGCTTTTAAAATGTACGCCGCAATTTTTGTAAACCAATCAAAAACAAAGAGGTCTACCATAGAATTAATCGATTGGAAAACTTGCGAAACGGCCCCCAGACAGCCCCTGGTTCAAGGGCAAGCGAGATGCTTTTTCTTGGTTTATTTGTTGACATTTTCCGATATTCTCTAAAATAAGCATGTGGGGAGGGGGAGGGAATATACACAGAAACGCGGTGAACCCTGACATAGTTAAAAAAAAAAAAACAGAAGCGAAAGAAAACGCAGGGACGGATGTTGACCAGTTCAGAATAAGCATCCCTACACCGGAGACAGGGATGGGGGAGCTGCAACACTGTAGCAATTTTTGCATACCTTACTGTACTCGTCTTCCAAGCGCAGCCACCTCATAGTGCCTTGACTCGCCCAAAAACCAGCACTATTAAAGATCGCCTATAGTTAACTTCAAACCACAAGGACCGTTTCGGGAGGCTGCGAAATACTACAGGAAATATGTCGAACACGTTAGAGTTTCGTGCGCCTTGGAGTGGCGAACCTTGAAACGAGAGGCGCGAATCTTCGCCCCTGCATATCATCTCAGACCGTGGCGTGCATGACAGGCCACGTTAAAGCTTCACTATCCACCGGTGTAGACGTAAAAGCCGGTCACGCTTCTAATCAGCGCGCCGCCACTGAGACTCTCGTCAAAGACGCGGGCAACTTTATCGTCGTCGCGACGGACGCATCCCGAAAGGAGATCGGCCCTGCCAATTCCACGAGACTCGCGCATCGTCTCCAACGACTTCTGCCATCTTTCTGCGTGCGTGCTCCCGAGCTTCACCGACGAGTCCGCCGCGCTCCGTAAGAGACAGTCGCCGCCTTATCTGCGAACTATTCTCACCACCGCTGGCGACCGTGAACCCCGATAAGCGAGGCGCGTGCCCTTCTCCGCACTTCTCGCGACGGCTGCACACAATGCTTCCATTCTTTTCACGCAAATGAGTCACCCTGGCCTTGGGACCAAAGTTGTTATCTCTCTCCCTCACTGGGACGAACGCCATTGTTTCCTTTGCTGAAGTAGATCAAGCGTCACCCGAAGGTTTTCCCGATTGCGTCGAGTCGCCGAATCCATTCTGCTTTCCTGACGACGGCCGATCTAGCCCCCCCCCCCCCCCCATTTCTTCATTTCCATAATATGTATATACCACCCCTAGTCCCACGTAACGATTGCTTTAAGTTCAGTTACTTTCCACGTGCTATTGAAGATTGGAATATGCTGCCAGAGTCTATAATTGGTTGTTCCTCGCTTACATCATTTGAACAGAATCTAAAACGTTTATTTTCCGAATAACAGTGACATATGTTTTTTTTTTGGCGTGTGTGTGTACTTTTTGTTGGTTGCATGATTCTGCAGTAGTTGTCTTTCAAATCTTCAGCGCGGTGCAAAAGTGCCGCCTCAAATGCGTCATGTGCTGTTGTGCGCGTATGTATTGCATCGCATGTGTGTTCCATTTATGTATGTTATGTATAACTTCGAGTTGCTGGTCACAATAATACCGAAAAATTATCTCGAGACCTGTACGGTACTTCTTTTTTGCAAATAATTGTTTGTACTTCCACCCTGTAACGGCCCACTTCTGGGCTAACAGTATAAATAAATGAATGAATGAATGAATTTCTGTGCCCTCTCTCCCTCTTTAACGTATTCGTCCAGCAAGTGGTCAGAAAAGCCTTCTCTAATAAAGAAAGCCCCACGACGCCCTATTCAGGAGCCTTATTTGAGGACCAGACGCCGTGCCGACTCCACACCGGGCTACTGTGGCATGTGTTACATATTGGTTTCTGCCAGCGAGTAACCAAGGCACGATTAGGGGCTTATAAATGAGAGAAAGAAAAAAGAAGCCGGCACTAGAAGACTGGAAGCCATCTTTTATGACGCAAAGCAACTTCGAGAACCATTTGCATGCAGCCGGTTTCAAGCCGCTCCCGACTTCCTCGCAGCGCTCACTTCCCTCACGCAGTACTGATTAGCGATACTGCCTTTTACAAACATTTGTTGCCGCATTCTATAACATTGGACAGTATAAACAAACTGTGTCTAATCGCTGAGGTGTCTTCGTTAAATGGCAGTTAAATGGCACGCGCTCTTGCGTGGTTCTCAGATGCATTTACGGGGATATTTCTGAGGCGACGATACGAGTATGTAACATATGTCTTACTTGGTTGTAATATTTTATATATAAAGATGACAGTTGGGCTACTTGGGGTGAATAACTTAGTTGAGACATATCTACTTCGTGCGAACAAGAAAAAAGAGAGCAATAAAAGACGAAGAACAAGGCAAAATACACGCGGCGCAGCCCTGAACTTCAATAGTTGATGTCTAGTAAACTTGAGCTTCGATGAGAAGTAGTTTTTAAATTAAGTTAGTCAGTTATGGCCTATATCGTTCTATGAATGACCCTTCGCCAAATTCGTGGCAAAAAACAATAAATCTTTGCTTGTCTAAATAATCAAGTCAAATTAATACTTTACAATGCTCAAAAAATTTTGCAAAGTTAATGCTATCGCAAATAAGACGTTCTTTATGACAAGACCTTGCGCATTTCGCCATGCCGTTCAATGCGATTCTCCTCACAAGTTGTGAAAGGAATATAAAGATAGAGGCACAATTTTACTGCTGCTGTACGACGACCTTCCGCTGAGGAATACAAGCACGAGAGTAAAGGCCGAACAAAAAAAAAAAAAAGAGAGTTACGTTAAGTGAAAAGAGCGCCTTCTATAGAATACAAGGGCGGGCAACTGCACCACAGGATGCAGAAAATTTACAGTCGGCGTGTGAGTCACGATCCCGGAAGGAAATACGGCAACCAAGAACGACTGAGGGGGTGGGGGGTGGAGATCCTTGTGTCGTATCTAGCGCCCCCCGCAACATAGACACTTTCGAGATGCCACGGCGAAATGGAGCACGTTTACGCGGAAAGCCTCGCAAAGCTCAGATGCACGATGATGTTCCGGCAGAGGAAACGAGCAGCGCCTCAATGCACACATATACGAACAAAAAAAAAAAATCTTGAGGACCGGTCGTCAGGAGTAACAAATCCCGCTTTCGCAATATAGCGCGTTCAGACGGTGTTTACGAAGTGGTTCATTCGCTCACGTTTGTTGCTTTTAGGCTTAAGCGTATAGCTCGCCTCCTTGTCGTGTAGCGGGCGTCAGAGGTTCCTCTCTGTTCATTACGTCATACGCGGCCTTTCACATCACAAAGACGCTCTGACCTTTCTTTTTTTTTTTTGACGTAAAAATTAGAGTGAAATGTTGTTATTGGTTCAGTATGCGCAGGAAAGTCTAAATGAAGTGTGTAATGAGTAACCAAAAATAAATTATTATTAGTGCACATTTACAACGCTCGGTGATGGCTATACGTCTATCACGCAAAATTCCGAAACATTTTTTTTGAAGTTAGAATAATGTTGCGAATATTGTATCACATTTCTACAGATAACATATCTACTATGTGTATAATGATGCATATGCATATATATATATATATATATATATATATATATATATATATATATATATATATATATATATATATATATATATATATATATATATATATATACGTGACCACTGAAATACACATAATATGGTACTTTGGAGGATGATCGAGAGACGCCTTCGTTTTGCAATCAATTCTAAATAGGCTGATAATGACGTATAAAATAATGACCAACGCACTACTAAACTCAACACACTACTAAAATATAAAAGTTTTTTTTTTGTAACACGAGACATCGATACGTTATCTTTCTTCCACAGTGAGATAGCCAACTTCACGAAATAGGCAATCTATGACTTCGGAAGCCTCGCCATCAAGATGATATTGAGGTTGAGATTTCTCACGGCCACGTGTGGAACAGGGTGAGCTCGACAAGATGAACGAGGCGATATTGTAGGGAATTAAGGCACACCGCAGAGGATAAACAGCGCGGGAAACCAAAGTCGGCACACGCCAAATGTCACACCACTTTATGATGCCGAATGAAATTAGCCTGCAGGTATACTTCAGAAAATTACCCCGCTTAGACTTCACGGGGTTTCGCGCGGTGCGATATATATATATTTTCTTTTTCGGTAGTCCACGTAGGGTTGAGGAAGCGGGGTGGGGATTAACAGAGCGTGCAGCGCTAACGAGCACAAATGCATCTAATAGCGGAGCCGATGTAATTAATGAAGGAGCCTTACACCTCATCCTTCTCTTTAATTACACCCCTCGAAGGTCCTGCGCCACCTCCTCCTCGATCCGCGCAGTTAGTACGCACCCTCCCGCACGTATGAGCGTTCGCCTCCAACGACGATAGAAAACCACGACTATACGGCAGAGGCCGCCTGGCCGAAGCAGCACTGCAGCGCACTTCGGCGCTACGATACGAAAGATCACGAGCGAAGAAACCAGAAAAAAATAACGTGACCCTTGCTGATTGCGAGCTCTAATACGCCAAAGGTAAAATTTGAAAAAGTGCGACGCTGAGTATTCAATATTTGTCTCTATACGCCATTAATTACGCCGCAGTTCCATAACGAAATGCCACTTGACTTGACAGGGCTGCTAATAATGACATCCCCAGGGCATTCGTATACGCGTAGATATTCACAGCACGCTAAACGAGGTTTCTTATTCGGCCTGCATTATAAATGTCGCCACATGCTGTGCCCGCCGTCATAATGCAGTCAATAGAGCTTATGCAAGGTGTTCGGCCGTTGAACATCACTGCGAAAGCGCGATAATGTAGCTCGCCATACGCAAGATGTGGCAGGTACAAATGAACCCTCGATGAACAAGCCGCCAGCCATCAGACATCCCATTAGTAATCGCATCGATTATGGAACGCCGTCACCAGAAAACTACAACGCAGTGCCCGCGAACAGGGGTATACATAGGCGCCGTTGATATACTGGGAACGCGGGGTGGGATTGGGGGGGGGGGGGATTTTAGCAACGTCGCGGCGAATAGGTTCAACACCTAGGGGCTGTTAAGGGTGTTTTTTATTTATTTATTTTATTTATTCAACACTGCAGACTCAAGGTCCAAGCAGGGTGGTAGTACATATACAAATATAAGTGAAATAATTGCAAAACGAAACAATAAAGGGCTAAGAAGGTTGTCTGGTAGGTTAACTCATTCATCACATGTATTAGTAAGACAGTTCCATTCACATGTGGTTCTTGGAAAGTACGAATACTTCAGTAGTGTTGGTAGGCTCCGCCAAGCCCACAGCTCGCCAGCACTAACCTTCCATGATCACGTGAAAAATGACACGCCAGGGCCGGAGGACGCGCTATGCTCGGAGTCAGCTTTGCAGCTGCTGTGCCAGTTGTCACGTGACCATAGAGGACGATGGCGAGCTTTGGGCTGGGCGGAGCATGTGCGCCGCGACGTCAGTACAACTTGCTCGTTGAAAGCAGTATATACACATACGAACGGCACGGACGGCTTGATTATGAACAACTGCCCCTCACTAGAGAGGCGGTTTGTGAATGCACGTTTCCAGCGGTGGTAAAATGACAGAACGACACACTTTCAATGAGGGAAGCACTGAGATCGATTACCAGTGTCGCCGGGCAACCAATGGAGTTAATATTGAGAGATACCCAAATGATCTATAGTTCTCGGTACTGCTTGCGTGCTGATTTCCGGATGAGGCCTGACATTGCTGTTCTCTTGTGTGGTCGCTACATCCTTCTTTCATCCTCCCCCTATTGTTAAACGTGTGCGCTGTGTTACGTTTGGCCCGGCAATTCGTCTCAGCATACGCCATTGTGCGTAAGCCGGTCTGCTAGAATGCTTTCAACCCCAGCGGCGCCCCAGAAGCGAAAAGCACGACGCTGTCCTGCAGGTGGGCCAGACAGTTTGCTGTGGTCGGATTACGAGGAACTCGACGGAAGCTTTGCGAACAACCCTTTGTTGAGCCGGGTTGAACAGCGTGAGGCGGCAGCACTGTTGCAGTTCCCATGAAGTCAACCTCTGGACTCGGCTACTGTCGCCTACGCGAGGTCGTCGCAAAGCACTGACAGTTCGGAAGCGTGGGAAAGCGTCGCAGCCGCCGTTCTCCAGAAACGAGAACCTGGACAGGCATGTTCGAGAACGTTCCGGAACACTGTAGCAGAACGCAGCCTTGGACCACTGCTGACGTTCGTGTCAGCGGCCATCTTCCCGGAGGAGCTCAACTTTCTCCCTCCACCCGACTCTACCTCCTCGCCCTTCGATGTGTTCAAGGCGTGAACCAGGTGCGTCATTGTGTGGTGCACTCGTCGGACTTTTTTCGCCCGTGTTTCTCACCAGCCGAGTGGTCCAACATCTGCACCACTTCTGGTGCGTGGACTACTGAGACTTCGTCACCTGATTTGTGGCAAGAGTGGTCACCGCCTTCTTCGGACTTCCGTGTAAGGAGACGACAGGCTATAAAAGCCGAAGACATTTTTTAAATAATAGCTGAATCTCCGTACATGGCTGAAACTCTGTACATAGCTGAACCTCTGCTGAATCTTAGCTGAATCTCAACTGAATCTCTGTACAGTTTCATCTTTCTCATCATCTAAATATACCTTCGTTCTATCTCTATTAACGCGTCCCCTCACTGGCGAAGATCGGCTATGCGGACGACGGCGAGGAGCCAGCTACCCTAAAGAAAACCCGCCATACCTGCCATCGACTTCCTACCCCTAACAGCTGTTATACGATGACTAAGCTCGGTAACACTGACCTAATTTGGCACGCTTGTTAAATACAGACGTCCGAGAGTACACTGAATTAGCATGTTTTAAATTACGTGCGACTCAAAGATTGATGTCTGGACGCATAGAAACGATACACAATGCAATATGCGCAGTGACGCGCCGTGCCGCAGCTATTTCACGGCGGCCTGACATTTGACACAGCAGCGACCAAAATACAGAGCCAGTCGAAAGATTCTATAGCCAGTCGAAAGATTCTATAGCTAAAAGTAATAAAAGACTCGCGCATTGTCGGCCCAAGAGAAATAAGCGGATATTCGGGCGACACAGGTCGGGGATATTCACGTGGAGAAACCAAGACAGCGCGAATAACGCGAGCGGATTATTCAGTAAGCTATACGAACCAGAGCCGGAGGATTATATGTCTTTCCTTACACAGAGCAATAAAAGAGATACGGTCTATTACTTTTCTCTTATTATGTTCCACCATTCATGCTCGTGAACTTATGCTAAGTTAACACAAAATAGGATAAATCTGTTCTTTCGTTAGTAGTTTGAACGCATACAGTTCTGCGCTGTGCCGAACGCGGTTTCGTGCAATCGGTATTCTCGGTATAAATTATCTAGCGCAAGAGGGCGCTTCTTATGAGCTATGCAATAAGGTACAGGACTGAGTAAAAAGTCTAATCGGAGATGGTGCATACAGGAACCTCGCTCCATGCTGCATTGTGCGCTTGAAACACAGAGAGCAAGCACCAAGACAAAATCCATGCAGAAAAAAAAATGAAGCAAAGTATAGAAAACCACCTTTGGATATATTATAAAAAAAAACGTGATTCGATTACTGGTACACGAAAGTGACGCATAATTTATAGAGCAAGAGGCTCTTCAGCATGTCCTCCGAGATAAGAATACATGCCTCGGCTCGTCTTGGACGCGTGGGTGCTTGGAATGCGCAATCAGTAAAACGAAAGAGATTTTAAAGGAAAATCTCCTTCACTACAACCGCTACCAGCTACGTATATTGGCCCCCCGTATAGGGTGCTGTTTAAAAGCTGCTCACAAAAGAACTATAAAATATGACCACCTCTGCCAGGGTTCGTGCTTGATATAAATGCAAGTAAAGACTGCGATATTGCAGTACTCTAGTATCTTTGTTCGTCATGAAAAATACAATAAAACTTAGGCTAAAGTACGTAGTACAGTGTTCTGTTTACGCAAGCATCGCACAGCGAAATGCAATCGTTACTTCTCTAAGGCTTGAGCCGTTACATCTCTATGCCTGAAAGAGTTATTCATTTTTGGAAAATGAAGCACGCTTGAAAACATCGTACAGAGGCGAAGCCACCGCTAAAATCGGCTGAACGAAGTGAGACCCACGTTACATTAGGTTACGTTACATGATGTTCGGTGATATTTAACTGCGCACCGACCAAGCTGCATCATCGGCGCCTTTATACAAAAGAAACGTGCACGTCTCACATCACTATAATTATTAATCATGATCAGCCATGAATGTTGCGAAACCAACGAAGTTAGACGGTTTGCTTTTTCGAACACTATAAACACAACGCTTCTAAAAAGCCTCACTCTTTTTACGTACAAATCGACAACTCAGCTAAGCAAGTGCAAAGGAAGCGGTATGTACTGCAACAGTGCCCTGTTGACTCAAGTAACACGTAATGGTAAATTGTACTTTTACAGCGAAGGCTGTCATGAGATCACAACTCGGGTCACGCGCAGTTGTCTGCCGCCGCCGACGCCGGCGTCCTAGCACTAATGAACCAGTGGGGCTCGAACTGGGTCCGCCGGGTGCCAGCCCAGTATTCTACCGCTGAGCTACACCGGTGCTTGTGACTTGTCAAACTTGCCTCAGGCAGGCTTGACGTCGGGAAAGCAATCGCGTTAATACGACTTATAAAGCGTTTCATAGCATCGAAAGAACAACCAGTCGTCGCACAATGCGAATAGCGTAACGAGCGGGCCGTCGAATGCTCCAAGCCGTTCCAAAAATTTGTCTTGTTCCCCTATTAACTGTGGCACCTACTGGGCCCACTTCAGCCATAATTTTTCATCGTCGTCAGCCACTGCATGAACAATTGGCACAAAATTTCTTGGAAGTGTTTAGCGGATAGCACGCTTTTCAGAAGAATGACGAAAGATATAATAGCGAACACCGACCTACTACACAAAAGTTTATATATTATAGTGGGTATCAAGCAAGTGTGCTTGCAGTAGTTACCCAATGAGTGTTTTGAAAAAGGCTCCGAAGGGCCGCTAACTTTCGCTGTGACTGTGCTGCGCCGTTTTTGTTTAAGTATGACTATCACTGCGCCTAAAGGAGAGATCACGACACGCGCAGTTGAACACTCACCGTATAGCTTGTAAACAGCCAAAGTATGCAGTACGCCCAAAGTAGGGAGCGAAGATGAACAAAAGCTTTGATTATATCAGCGCCTGTATGGCGAGAACGTTTCGCATAGGGCATTTTTGTTGCAGATCATTATTACTTTTTCTTGTTCTAACTATATGTATACTATTGAATTACATTACTAAGCGCGACCTAAATTTCGGGATAGGAAATCGTCAACGAGTTAAAACACGAGACAGAACAATGCGATGGTGCGATGATGCACTTCGGCAAGTTTCAAACACGAAAGCCCGCTCATTTCAGGAACTGCGGAGGAGTTCGCTTTTCGTAGCTATAGTATCAAGACCGTCCGCCGTCCTTCTACAATTCTCTCGTCCAACAAATCGTCGTCTCCTTTCCACGGAACAATGCGACCAAAGAAACTTAACTTGGTCAAACTTTGTTCAAAGCAATGAAAGTCGCCTTGACCCATGCAGTTCATAATAAATAGAGCGAGAGAACTTCTTTGAAAAAAAGGATGAAAGAAAAAATAAAACGCACATACTGGCAGCACGCCAGAGTACGACAATTCTTTTGTGAAAAAAGAAAAAAACACACCGCAATTGGACAATATAGTAAACTAGCGAGAGAAGGGGAAAGCGCTTTCAATCTTTCTAGCACAGAATAAAGCAAAATAATGTTATCGACCCCGCAAGCTGACGAATATTTTGGGAGATGCCAAGCACAAATAACGGACAAAGTTGTACGCACCACGTAAGTGAATTGGCGTAAAGCAAAAGTTACAGCCACCGCGCAATAATATACAATACAAAAGCCGGGCAAACATGCTTTTCAAGCTGTATACGTACTTAGACGTAGGAGGGCGTTTTATGCATTCTTTACGGGCACATCGTGCACATGAAATGTGCAACTTTCTCGAAAAAATAAAACGCAACAAGACTCGACTCCAAGAAGAAGGACTCGCATACACGGACTGCAGCACAATTTATTTATTTATTATTATTATTATTATTATTGAAAGTGTCCAGCTCTGTCGGAACTACGGCCGATGGAAGCGGCCCGAAAACGTATTCGAAGCTCGAAAAGCTGTTCGCTCGTGAGTGGTGCTGCTCGACAAAAGCTTGTGCTTTAATAAGAGAGAGAGAGAGAGAGAAATAGAGAGGAAAGGCAGGGAGGTTAACCAAGCTTGGCTCGGTTGGCTACCCTACGCTTGGGGTGGGGGAAAAGGAGAATAATAGAACGGAAAGAGACAGAAAAGAAGAGGAGTAAGAAAGAGAAGCATAAATAGTCAGCTCGAAACTACACAGCACGGCCTCACACATTTCTTTCACAAGCGGTCGTGAAGTTTGGTGGTCCTTAAAAAGTACAAGAGGGCTTTCGTGGCTTTGCGCGTATGGTAAGCGTTATAATGGAACTATTGTACGCAATGCGTGCGCTCCACGACTCCGCTTCGCAACTTTTAACACAAAATTCTCGGTTTTACGTGCCAAGACCCCGACGTAGATCACTTTGAGGACCGCTGACTGGGGATCAATTTTGACTATACATAAATAGGGCTCTTTGACGAGCCCCTGCAATCTGAGCGCACGCGGTTGTTTTTTGCATTCCGCCACCACTTGAAATCGCGGTCTCTGCGGCAGGCTATCGAGTAGACGTCACGAACTCAGCAGCGCTACGTCGTAGCTGCTGATTGATTGATTGATTGATTTGTGAGGTTTAACGTCCCAAAACCACTATTTGATTATGAAAGACGCCGTAGTGGAGGGCTCCGGAAATTTAGACCACCTGGGGTTCTTTAACGTGCACCCAAATCTGAGTACACGGGCCTACAACATTTCCCCCTCCATCGGAAATTACGTCGTAGCTGCTAATTCACCACGACGAGTCATCTTATGCAGACAATTAACACACACCGATTCGCTGCATTTCAGGCTGCACGACTGAAATCTTGGTTCACGGTGCACACGTATTAGGTTCTTGTACTACTAATAAAAATATCTAGTGTTTTACGTCTCAAGACCGCGATATGGTCACGAGATACGCAGGTTACGGCGATTTCGACCATCGCGTGTTCTTTAACGTGCCGAAACACACAGCTCAGTGCACGGGCATCTAGCCTTTCGCCTCCATCAAAATGCGACTGCCGTGATCGGTATCAAACCCGCGACCTTAGGGTTAGCAGCCGAGCATCATAACCACTCATCTAACGCGGCGGACTGAGTTCCTATACTGTCCATTTGTAGGCATCAAGAGTTCAAGAGGTTTGTTTCTACAGAGATCAATGGAGTAAAGTAGTCTGTGAATGACGCGGTGAAATGCTGGCGAAACAGGCATCAAGAATCTTTGTTGCTGAGCATGTTTCCTATTGTAAGGTGGCAGACTAACATGCCCAGGCTCCCTAAGTATAAAAGAAGTTGGAAAAACATACATGCTCAAGTGCCTAATAGTTCATTGGAAGCCGTTAAGTCGCAACCGCTATTCAACGCACCAGTAATGATGACGGCGAGGATGGCATAAGTTATTCGTCATGGAGGGGCACCAGCTGTTGTGCTGCCGACCAATCGCATCTCGTTGGTCGGCAAGAACGCCCTGCAAGGCGTTCTTGCCAGGCACCGAAAAAACCGGGTAACTTCTATGTAAGAGCACCCCACCCCCCCCATTAACTCCGGGAGAGCAGCCCTCTCAGCCGCACTAGGGAGAACGGCTGCACAATCGGCCTTCAACGAGAACTGCGCTGGGGACATTGTTTCGCTATGTTGAGAAACCGGATCGAATGACAAATTGTGTCTGTTTGCAAACATGTTTGCAAACAGCCTTGACTTGAAAGGTGCTACAGCCATGACTTTATTTTCTTTGTTTTATCGCCAAATGTCGTCACGCACTCTTCTCTCCCGTTCTTTTACACCCACTTTCCCCTTCGCAAGTAGATGGTAGCAAATAGGAGACTGTATTTCCTTTCTCCCACGCTTTTTCTATCTTTCTTTTACGAGAGACACCACATGAGCTGACACCACTTTCCGTAAACTCGAGCCTATGGTGGCGACACTCGGATATCAGAACGCTGCGCAGCTTTCGAGAGCACAAGTGCAAGCCGTAGGCGCGGCATACAGTGGGACTCGCCACGAGAAGAACACTTCCGTCAGCAATGGTCGATACGGAACTAAGAGTACACGCAGACTGTGAGCAAACACGCTGTTCAGAGATGGACGGCAACAGAAAAAAACAAAAAATTGTGCCGAGAGAGAGAGAAGCAACGGGGGCTATGTAGGAAACACGGGGGAAAGAGGGGCCTCCCGAAATCCGAGAAGCGCGCTCGCGTGATGGTCTTCCACCCTGTCGCCCACCCTCCAGGGACGACGGTCGCCCGGGAGGAAAACATTCGTCTCTGCGCGGGCAGGCTGTTTTGCCGCCTCTGGCAGCGCTGGGGCGCAGCGCGAGGCTGTGTTTGCCGATCGAATTAAGGCAACCGAGCAAAGAGACGACTCAATTCGCTCAACAGCGCGCGTGCCCTTACTGTGTATGCACGCGTAGTGAAATAAAATACGCGACTTCGCGCACTTGTCATCGAGCAGCACTTTATGGCACGGCCTAAATGAATCCGCCGCCCCGAGCGGCTCGCTGTATCATCCGAAAAGCTGGGTGCGATGCAAATAAAGGTACAAAATAAGATACCGCCGTTTCGGTATAGTGTGAACAGAATCGATGAGAGGCCGGCCATACAAGAACGGACGCCTGTTTTACCGCTACTACTTAGTTCATGCAACGATATACCCTTGCAAAGTGATGACAAACACTATCATAAATAGAAATGTGCCAGCGTCCAAGTTATTAAATAAGCAAGATACGAGTTGTGCTAAAAAAAACTAAAAAAAAAAAGCGTTTACTAATGCCTTTATCACGCACCTGTGACGCGCTATGCCGAAACCCAGAAAACAGGGTCACGTGCACGCTAAGACGTAAAGGAGGAAAAGGGGTATCGAGGTCGCTCGCTTAAAGGAGTAACTAGCTTGCCACACCCATTGCACCATTTTGGGAGTAACTGCGAAGGAGTAACCACGAGCTCGCGGTTACTTTTCAAAGGAGCAACAGTTATCAAAAACAAAAATCAGGTTTTTGTTGCCTCAACCAGCCTTTAAAAGGGCGCGTGCTGGCATTTGATTAGATGTACAATCGATGTGCAAGCATCACATTCAGAAATAAATTTCGGGAAATTCGCAGCAAACACACGAGATACGAACTGACGACCACTCAGTCAGCATGCGCGTACACTAACCACTGCACGGCACACCACGATATACGGCATCGTCTGAAAGGGAACAGACCTGTAGGGGCACCGATGGGTTGTTTGCACATGGCGCGAACATTCCTGAAGTTACTCAAAAAAAACAAAAAAAAAACGGGCGCTATACTCCACAAGGATTGTATGCCCGTGTTCTCAGATTTTGGTGCACGTTGTGGTCGAAATTTCCGGAGCCCTCCACTATACGGCGTCTCTCAGAATCATATGGTGGTTTTGGGACGTTAAACCTCACATATCAATCAATTATACTCCACAAGGAGGAAAGTGCCCCTCTTCAGCATGCCGTGTGCAATGTTTTGCGCACATTCCGTTTTTATAGGAGCAGCAAAGACCCATTTTCGGGGGTAACTGCGCAGTTCCTCCACAAAAATTTTTTATAGTGTACTCGCAACAAACATTCGATGTTCGTGAAAGTGTAGTGTGAAGTGTATTGTTCGTGAAAAGATGCATTCAGCAAATCCTGGGGCTGGGAATCTCGATAAAGAAGCCGTTTGGCCAATGACAAAGCGCGCTTAGCAACGAGAAACTTTGTGAATGGTGATGTACGCTGCGAGATGGGCGTTCTCGCTCGCCATAAAAATCGTTACTCCTAGAGAAACAGGCAGCGCCGTTCTGTTTATGGTTTCACTACGCAAAAGTTTCACCACGTAAGTGCATCACTACGTAAAATGGGCGCCACTTGCTCTTCCCTAGCCTCCCAAACAAATGGGGAGTACTAGGGACAGAATGAGCTCCAAGAATATCTTTATTATCTGCCTGTGGTACGTATCCCTCTCTATAGCGTACAGCAAAAAACATTGCGAAACATTTTATCTTCAACTCAAAGACGAGAAAGAAACGGGTGCGGTGACACAACTGGCAAAGAGCGAAATGGCGAGAAACGTAGACAAACAACGCCTACAAGACAGAGCAGGCAGAGAGCGAAATGGCGAGAAACGTAGACAAACAACGCCTACAAGACAGAGCAGCGCAAAATGGAAAATTGAGTATATATGTAAAGAAAAAATAACTCATCTCCGCCGGGTACAAGACAACGATTGTGGTCTCCGTGACTTTCCAAGAGTATTTGTGTCCCCCGCCAATCTGTGCTCGCCTTTATTTTGCTTCTAGAAAGGGCAAAACGATCGGAAAGACGCATTCCCGGTGATTCGAAAAGACGTCGAAGTATGGAATCAAAGAAAATGTTCATTAATAGAATAATTAAACAATGAAAATCTTTACGGTCATCCAATTTTAGGAAGAGCGCTCAAATGAAGAAACACGAAAACAATCGCGGGTAAATAAAATTCCGAGAACGAAATGAACGGATTCCTGAACTTTGATGGCAACCTCACCTCACCAGACTGTATCATTACACCGGACCGAACAGTCTTGCGTGTATCCGAAGACCAGTCACGAAATTGCATTTCGCAAAAGCAATTTTTCTTCTCGGCGTTACCGAAAATTACACTCGTCAGGAACGGTCAACGAGAATACGTTGCGGTGGAAATGACTAGCACCAAACGACAAGGATACGAAGAAGCAATTCGCAGCCTTCTTGTCAGCACTTGATGTTCAGTTTATTGTAACGCTCAGAGCTCGAACTGCAATACCGAGGAACTCTTTGTGACATAGGGCAGGGAAAAACGGGGCACACACTCGTTGAGAAAGGCAATAGCAGCCACTGAAAACAAGCGCCAGATCAATGCGAGGCGCTGAGAAAACGAGGCGCACGCAAAGAAACACAAGGCGTCCCCAAATCAAAACGAAAAACAACACCCTCAGAAGCGATCGACAAGAAAGAGAAGGAGAGAGAGATGTTCTCTTCGATAGACTTTCGCCTTTGCGTATATTTGTGCACGTATGCCGCGTGTATACGTTAATGCGCGTCTCTTTTTCTCGCCGGTTGTTGATACGATCGGTCTTGGAAATGCGCCCATTCCGAGTGAGTTGAGGGCAAGTCGTCACCATGCGTGCGCCATTCGAGTGTGCACGCACGTCACCGGGAAAGGCGTTGATTTATGGCGACGCCAGCTTCCAGGAGCATAGGAAATGGCGCCCTCAAGGGCCGATGCAGCTGCGCGGGCGGCGCATTTAGAAAGCAAGTGACGATCGGTGTCGGGAAACATTTCGAAGCATCAAGCTGCCAAAGAGTTGGGCGTCGACTGTTTCCAAACGAAAACCACGCAGTTACCACGACAAGCATGTACTTAACGCAATTGACGTTTACCGGACGTTTGAAGACGTTTGACGGTGCACAGTCAGCGTTTGCACCATTTCCAAACTCGGAGCTTTTGTCGCACAGAACTCTCTCTCCTTCCTTCTTTGGAAGGACGCGCAGGAGACAAGCGGCTACGAGTATACAGAGAGAGTCCTTGCGACGCGATAAGAAAGACTTGGCGAAACCAAGGACAAAGTGGCGAAATGACGGCACATAATGGCGACATTTCAGTTTTTTTTTCAGACGACAGCTTGTTGACACGAGGTCGTGCTCATCGTGCGGGCGGCGGACAAAGCAGGGCGAGTAGAAGTTTAACCCAAGGCAACAGCGTCGGGCAACAACAGATTGGGGTCGCAGACGCATTCTCAGCACTTCTCCTCGGTTTCGTCGAGGTCTCCGCCTTCACCCTGCAGATTCCTCGAGCGAAGCCAGAAAGGCATCTCCCGCGACGAAAAGCAATTACGCAAGCCCGGAAAGTCGGCGAGGGATGGAGGAAACGGGGCAGCTCGCACGCTGCGAGACAAAACGGGACACAGCGCTCATTATACCAAAGCCTGCCTACACTGCCATACAGTACTGGTGGATGCTGGGGCCAGCTTCTATCAATGGTAGAGGCACGTTGGGAATTCTGTTCAGCGCTCGTGAACGGGCTCTGGACGGACGGCGTATTCGTTATAGAGCATCGGCACAGTGTAGTCACCGCTCAGGCTCTAAACTATCACTATACCAGCTACGAAACTTGCGAATAGGATCTCGAGGGACAATGGCGAAATCGGCGTCCGCCCTATTGCACACTTTTAGAGGAACAAAGCATAGGCGCGTGCAGCGGAACGATGAAGATGGGGAAAGCGACGGCGAGGGATGAGAACAGAGTTGAAAGAAAGAAGGAGCGCAGATCCGGCCGTCCACTTGAATGGAAGGCCACGCGCGACGAAGGATTCATCCCAGAAAAGCGCTCAAAAACTCGTGAGAGCCAAAGTGGCCGGCCCGTTGACGCTGTCGCTTCTCCTCCGTCACCCCTGCAGCGCGGCACGATGTTTTCTTCTTTTGGTGGCCCCCGTCCTGTAACGCACTTAACTTCGCTTATAGGTTGGAGACGAGAATAGGCCGCCTAGGGAGTGCCGCCCGCTTTAGCATTCTTCCTTGACGTTATCACGATTTTGTTCTCAGATACCCTCTCGAGCGCGTGACAAAGACCAGCGTGAAGCGAAGGGTAAAAAAGGTGCCACCGCGGCCGTTGCTTAAGCAGCACGAGCGCACTTTTAAGTAGAAGACGTGATAAGTCATCCCAGTAAAGAAGAAATGCGAAAACAAAAATACTGGGTGAGCAAGCTTCTGCGTACCGGAGCAGTAAGGAGCAATGCCTTACTAAAATTTCCCCCAGAATGAGCCTCTCTACAAGAGTTTGAGCGATCGTTTAACGCTTCGCTTTTAGGAGGTTCGATTGAGGAACGCTTGTAAGAGAACGTCCTGACGGCAGTCGACTGGCTTTGCCAACTACGTTTTAGACTTCACGATCGATCTGCGCCTGCAATAACGAAACCGTTTAGATTAAGAACTAATTTGTCAATACGGACCAAATGAAGCCATGGTACTCATAAAACTTGGTGGTAAGATCGGACTTAACCGTACCATATGCTTTCTAATGTTACTGTTGTTAATACAGAATTAGCAGTACCGGGAATGCGTATCCAAAGTGATCTCACTCCTTAAATGACACTGTGTCTGCGTTAACAGGTTCTGCATTGACACTCTATCATAAAATTTGTTCACACTATAACAAAGTTTGAAATACTAGCACAAAGTCCGGAAAGGCGTTCGAAACTCTTTGCAAGACAGGTCAAGCGGTATTCGCAGCGTAATGCCAAATAACAAGAATGGAGATGCGAGACAGAGGCGAGTGCACGCGATTTTTTTTTCCAGCGGTAGTAAAAAGGTGCGGCGGAGCGCCAGTCTCCCAAAATAGGAACCCTGGACGGACAGAGAAACGGGATGCACGGGAGCAGAAACGCATTAAAGAACAGAAAGGAGGACAACCAATAAAGAACGGGAAAGAACGAACAGCGGTGCGGCCGGCACAATGTGTTCAATCTGTCTCCGAGTGCCAGCAGCCCTGTTGGCGAGTGGAGGAGGTCAATGAGCCGCACCAAATGGGCGCTCCTCGCTCGCTCGTTCTCAGTGGATCTGGCGCATCTGCACCACCACCAGCAGCGCCACGCTGGACACACGACGTCGGTTCGATGGCGTCGATGGCGGCAGGCCTCCTCGCCGCGATGGCCGTCGCACGGCCGCCCCGCCACTCGTAACCGCACAGCCGTAGCCGATGGGCGGTATCGAACAGCGCAATGGAGCGCGTGCAGAGTAGAGCAACCGTGCGCTAGTGGGCGTGCAGAGCTAAAGCTTCTCGTTCGTAAGTTTTTTGTATTGGCTGGCCACCTTCACCCATGCATTACGAGTACAAGGGTACAGCTCTTAGGAAAACCTCAGTGAGGTCGAGGCTTGTTCGTTGGCGGCATCGGCGTGCGCCGTAGCCGTGATGACGATGTCAATGACACCTAAAACGATGATGATCACGAACAACGACTGGCTTGAGCAGTGTATGACGTCTCGAAATGTTCTACGATGCATTTCGTATGACCGGAAACAACCACCAGCCGCCAGGGGAACATGCAGAAACCTCGTCTTGGCCAGCTCTAGGCTATATATCTGATACCACAAAGCAGTGATAATGATTGCAAAACGAAATTCACGACATACCGTTTATGACTGAATAACCTTCTGTACACTACTTGGTCAATCCTTTACATGCGTGTGTGGTGAATGTCAAGGGTGATTTACGGTAATACTGAACGATTCCACTGTTTCGCCCTCTCATCACTCACTTCATAGATCAGTCGCGTTTTATCTTTGTAAAATAAATACGGTACAGCTGTTCAGTAAGGTCGAAGAAGCCCTACATGTTTCATGCGAAGGTGCCCTTGAGCGAAAAGGCAACGTGAACACGAAATCGCACAAAAGAAAAAAAAAAGAAAGTACAAAAAGAAAGTACGAATCGGGGCACGACACCGGTTGGCGCAAAATGTTCACGCCGCTGCTCACCTTCCAGATCGTGGCCTGTTGGGTTGCAGACACCGTTGGCCTGGGCGACTGCGCTTGGTCACCACCCGGTGACCTACCCGTGCCCATAGCGCCCTCAAGCCATCTGGATCAACCACGGATTTCGTCACCAATCGTCAGCCCGCTGATACCAGCCCGCGCCTGCAGCTACGCCTGGCAACGCTTCTCATCGTCGACGTCACCAACCACGTGGGGCCAATGCGGCCTACATAATCTTCACAACATCACCAAAAGCTCGGGGCACGACACCGGTTGGCGCAAAATGTTCACGCCGCTGCTCACCTTCCAGATCGTGGCCTGTTGGGTTGCAGACACCGTTGGCCTGGGCGACTGCGCTTGGTCACCACCCGGTGACCTACCCGTGCCCATAGCGCCCTCAAGCCATCTGGATCAACCACGGATTTCGTCACCAATCGTCAGCCCGCTGATACCAGCCCGCGCCTGCAGCTACGCCTGGCAACGCTTCTCATCGTCGACGTCACCAACCACGTGGGGCCAATGCGGCCTACATAATCTTCACAACATCACCAAAAGCTCGGGGCACGACACCGGTTGGCGCAAAATGTTCACGCCGCTGCTCACCTTCCAGGTTGGTTACCTTACCCATTCTAAACAATACTATACCAATAACTACTTCCTTGTCACGGTGTCGTGCCCCTACGACTTGAAATTGCGCAACTGGCTATGTACTTGTTACAATGTGTTCACCCTACAATTGTTGTCACAGTTGATACTCTTACTATCAGGGGATGTGGAACTAAACCCCGGTCCAACTAAAGCACAGATAGAACCTCTATCAGACGCTATCAAGAAGATCGAGCAAACCGTTTTAACCATTCGTGAAGATATTAATCAGCTCAAGGCAGTACAAACTAACCATGAAACAGTTCTCTCAGCACTAACAAACCGAATCTCAGCGCCAGAAACAGTCCAAATCGAACCCTCATCGGGCGCCGTACCCGATGACGCCGCCAAAATCAAACATGAAATTGAAACGCTAAAAGCTGCTAACACCGACGCTAGTAATCGACTGCGCCGCAATAACCTTCTCTTTTTAGGTATTGAGGACTCTGTTAAAGAAACTTGGGAAGAATCAGAGCTTAACGTCATAAACTTTTGTTCCGCCCAACTAGATATTACGCTCGAACCAAGAGACATAGAACGTGCTCATCGGATCGGAAAATTTGCCCCAGACAAGAATAGGCCAATCATGATAAAGCTCGCTCACTTTAAAACAAAAGAAAAGATTTTGAGCTGCGGAATTAAGCTCAAAGATACGACCTTCGCCGTAAGAGAAGACTTTGCAGCAGCCACTCGCCTTGCACGCTCTAAATTACTCAAATTCATTCGGCCACAAAAGTGTGCATTTAAGCTGAGGGTTGACAAACTTATTGTTGGAAATAAATCATACTTCTATGACGCGAAAACTGATAAAGTATAAAGTCACAGAACTTCGGAACTCACCCGTCATTACATTTGAAAACAGCGCATCATCGGAAGCCACCTCTGTTGGCAGAACATGACGGGTTTGCAATCATTCCGCCTCGTGTAACACGTGTATCCGTCCTATGGCATCTCTAAACATAAACATTGCATTTACTAACATACGAAGCATAATTCCTAAACGCGACGAACTTTGCAGTTTCATAGATGATATCAGTGCTGACATGGTGATACTAACTGAAACATGGTTGCATGATGACGTCACAGATACGGAAGTGTTTCCATCCAATTTAAATTTTACAATTTTTCGCCGGGATCGCAAAAGTAAGAAAGGAGGTGGCGTGCTCATAGCTATTAAAAACACTCTAGCATCCTCACTTATTTTCCATGACGATAAAATAGAATTAATCTGGGTTCTTGTCTCCAACGGAGCCTCGAAATTTGTTTTTGGCGTCTGCTATAGGCCGCCAGACAGCCACCCCGACTTCTGCGACCTACTTCATCAATCCCTCCACACCATTACAAATAAACATTCTAATGCACCTATATTTTTGTTTGGGGACTTCAATTATCCTTCAATCAGTTGGTCGTTGCTTTCAGCGTCGAATGGGACATCATCTAAAGAGCAACAATTTTTAAACACTGCCCTTGATTTTAACCTTCACCAGGCTATTACGTGCCCTACCAGGGGCAATAACATACTAGACCTCCTGCTAACTTCGAGCCCTGACGACATAAAAACCATTAATACGCTCCCTGGTCTTAGTGACCACAACCTAATCCATATTTGCATCGCCTCCCCGCTTAAAAAGAAATCACCCACACGGAAGGTAATCACGGATTACAAGAGAGCAAATTTTGATGCGATTAATCACGAACTCGCCAACTTCTTAGAAAACTTTAGGAATACGCACCTAAAACGAAGTGTCAACTGTAACTGGGAACTTTTTAAGACTACAATGCTTAACCTCAAAAACAAATACATTCCTTCTACCCTCATTAAATCAGATTCAAACTGCCAATGGTTTAACAAACAGCTAAAATTACTCTGTAACCGAAAGAAACGCTTGTACAGAACGGCCCGCCTAAGCCAAAGTTCAACTGCGTGGGAGCGCTACCGCGCGTGCGCTAATCAGTACTTAACCGAACTAAAAGCTGCAAAAATCAAATTCTTTTCCCATGACCTACTATCAATTCTTCAATCAAATCCCAGCAAATTTTGGCGCATGCTGTCCCCCAAGTCACAATCTAATCGAATAAGCCTCACTAACGCTGACGGAGAACCAATACACGCTGACCAGTGCGCTTCTGCTTTAAATGACCACTTTACGTCTGTGTTTTCCTCTGCCAACACCACTGATACCGTAACACTGCCCGAATCTGCAGCTGTAGCGATGCCAGAAATTGAAATTACCCCAGAAGGAATATTCCTACTCATTAACAATCTTAAAGTTTCATCCTCGGCGGGCTGCGACAGTATTAACAGTAAATTACTAAAAAATACCGTTTCTGTCTCAAGCCAAATACTTTGCCTAATCTTCACACAATCATTACAAACAGGAAACGTCCCAGACGATTGGAAGAAAGCTCAGGTTATTCCCATCTTTAAATCAGGCAACCGCGCAATCCCAGCTAACTACCGACCTATTTCCTTAACCAGCATCCCATCTAAAATGCTCGAACATATTATAGCTTCAAACCTAATGACATATCTGGAATCCATCAAATTTTTCTTCGATCACCAACATGGTTTCCGGAAACAACTATCATGCGAAACACAACTGGCCGAATTCACACATGATATTCTTCACTTCATGGATGAAAATCTTCAAACTGACGCCATATTTTTAGATTTCTCTAAAGCATTCGACCGTGTTCCTCATAACCTCTTACTCTCTAAACTATGGAACCTTGGAATCCCTCCCAACATAATTTTCTGGATAGAAAATTTTCTAAAAAACCGTAAGCAGTTCACCAGCGCTAATGACCACGACTCACCTCTTTCCGACGTAACGTCCGGCGTCCCCCAAGGTGCCTGTCTCTCCCCGCTCCTTTTTCTAATATACATAAATGACTTACCCACCAATGTGCTAACCAAATTAAGACTTTTTGCCGATGACTGCGTTTTATACTCTCCAATCTGTACACCAGACGACAGCATTAAACTTCAACATGATTTAAATTTAATTGTAACTTGGTGTGATAAGTCACTAATGCCGTTAAACCTAACTAAGTGTAAAATTATGTCATTCACCCGCAAAAAGAGCCCAGAAAAATTTACCTATAGCATAAAGTCTGTTCCCATTAGCCCTACCCTATCATACAAATACCTCGGAGTGCATCTGTCATCGTCGCTATCCTGGTCAACCCATATTCAAATAATCTGTTCAGAAGCTTCACGCACTCTCGGATACCTGCGCCGCAACCTAAAATTAGCCTCACCAGACATTAAAAAATTAGCTTATGAAACGTACGTCCGACCGAAACTAGAATATGCTTGCTCAATTTGGCAACCCTCACAAACATATCTAACTAACGATTTAGAAAGGATTCAGAACCGCGCTGCCCGTTTTATTTACTCCCAATACTCTAACGATATCAGCGTTACTGCACTAAAAGAATCATTGAAACTGCCGTCCCTCGAATCTCGTCGTATCATTTCTCGATTGTGTCTGATGCATGCTTTCTATTATCACCCTCAATCACGGCACGTCCTCCTTCAACCATCACACAGAACTTCATCCCGCATAAACCACAGTCACCCTATCGCACCAATAAATGGACACACTTCTGCAATGATTACTTCCTTCTTTCCCAATGGGATAACACTGTGGAATAAACTACCTGATAATATAGTCACGTGTAATAACCGCCAAATTTTCCGCAGTAAGCTAAAATGTCACATGTCGCAATCTAACTGAATGTGCTGTTTTCCCTGCCAATGTTTAAATACTTTTTTTTTTAACTAATGTATAAACTGTCGTCACTTTTCTCTGGAAGCTTACCTTTGTACCATTACTTTTTTATTTGCACTTGGTAATATTGGCGTTTTACTTTGCATATTGTACCTTTTTTTTTCATTGTTCTTTGAATGTTTACGTTTTGGAACCCTTCGAGTTTTGTTGAGTTGTTCGACATACCTTGTACGCCGCCCCCCCTTATGTAATGCCTCCGGGCCTTTAAGGTGGAATAAATGAAATGAAATGAAATAAACTCGCTCACTTCGTCGTTACGAAAGCACGAAACTGAGGCGATGAAAAAGAATATAAAGATATAAGCTATAAGATATAAGATATAAGAAGAATATAAAGAATATAAAACGGTAACAACGGAAGTATTTCACGCAACAGTTTCGACCAGAGTCTTATACGCTTCGTTCGAAGAACACACTTTCCTCGACCTTTATGACCCGGACGGATTCCGAGAACGGGTACAAGGATGACGTAACTCCCTGTACTGTATAGAAAGTGGCCTCAATTTTTACGCTATTAGGTGGAGCCAAAGACTGACTCGAACGCCAATAATTCAATAAACATTTCAGCATAATGACAATTTTCTTACCGTCGTTTTTTTAGGGAGCATTACCATTAGGTTGTGTATTGGTTTCATTATTGCTAATCAAGCTTACTCATTATTGCTCACACGTCCATTCAAGTTTGCTGTATTCATGTAATTACCTTATTCCAGTAATCACAAGGGGTCCCGCTGAAATTTTCTATGAATGTTTGGGATCTCCTGCTGTAACATGCTGCAATGTCAAAACTTCCCTACAATTTCTATTGAAACAAAAGTTTGGAAACTGAAAGACAAACTAAATAAAAATCGAGTGCGAAGAAGCCTAACACGATGTACAGATATATATTTATAGAAAAGCTACACATTAAGCAAGCCATCGGCTAGAAGAATGAACTCACGTCGAAATTAGACTTTCCTATTAACCTCGAAGGCCAATACTACAAATAAATGCACAGATCCCCAAAAAATAAAGATCCCAATAAGTAGAAGTTACGCGATGTTTCGTTTACGTAGATGGTCGCGGACTTTCTCAGAAATCATGTTAGCGCACTCGCATATCAAATTATGCGATTGAATTTGCGAACGTGCGGGTCGGAAAATTTTTGCACGAAAGATTTACGTATTGAGAGAAAATAAAGATAAAACAAAGGCAGGGAGGTTAACCATGGCTGAGCCCGGTAGGCTACATTGCACTGAGCAGAGGGTAAGGGAGAATAAAAGATAGAGAGAGAGAGAAGGAGAGAACAGTCACTCATGCCGTCGACAAACCGGCAGTTATGTGCTTAACAACACAGACGGTGAGCCACACCTGTGTCGTAATCAAATGAGCCCATTCATTACATTACGTAATTAGTATGCGCGTTCCCATGCACCCAAAATCTTGCCGATGGTAAAGCCATGATGGTGCCGTTTGCGTTCTCAAGCAGCAGACTTCTGAAGGCTTGCGAGAACTGGAGTGACGGTGTCAAGCAGTTGCAACACGCTTCGAGCAGTCGGTGTCTGCATCTTGCTCAGCAGTACGCGCATAGCACTAACCAGGGTGCTGACTATGCCGACAAGTTGTCCTTCTTCGCTCATCAAGTTATGAGGTACCGATAAAGTGTCCCTCGCTGTCGAAATCAGGCGCATGTATCTTTGGTAGTTCGGGCCAAGCGTCACCTGCATTGCTGCTAGAGGCATCACTGTTCTTTGAGACTTCTGCGTTCAGGTATTAGTAGTGCGTTTATTCACTCCACAATTTTCGCCGAACGCTTACCGTCTCCAAACAGAAAGCGAAGTTGCAAAAATTACAAACGTTTTAAAAAGAGAGAGAGAGAGAAATTCGTTGGCAAGTCGCCTATTCACGGCGCGAATAACACGTATTAACCGAAAAAGCGAGTGGCTGTATAAAGAACCCACTTTACACGAGGCCCAACTGCATGTGACGCAGCCACGTGAAGAATGCTGACGAGTACATACTTGTGATATATATATATATATATATATATATATATATATATATATATATATATGTGTGTGTGTGTGTGTGTGTGTGTGTGTGTGTGTGTGTGTGTCAGATACAGGGAAGTGAAAGGAACAAATATACAGAAAAGTTCTTGGCGCACCCAATAAAAGAAGGGTCGGAATACTCACGTCAACAGACAAAAATCAAACTAGTTTCGATGACAAGCATCCGTAACAACGCGAGCATTACTTTGACCGGTGTCAGCGATTCATCTGCAACAAGATACGAATTAATCAATAATAATATAGTAATATCATAATACGATATGATAACGAAAGACGCCGTTGAGGTGGGGGGGGGGGGCTCCGTCCGGGAATTTCTCCCACCTGAGGTTCTTCACCATGCACCTAAATCTAAGTGCATGGGACTCTGGCATTTTCGTCTCCATTGAAATGCAGATGCGGCGGTCGGGATTTGACCCTGCGACCTTCGGGACGAATCAGCCGTTGAGTAATCACTTGCCGAACGGACACGCAGTTGAATAAACCTTCGTGCACCATTGTATACCAGTTTGTGCGAGTATGTTCTGTATATAGACTAGTAAACCGGGGTGGCCGAGTTAGCCTCGACTCAAATATGTCCAAACAACATATGCATGACAGTACACACCAGCGGTGACAGTTTTGTCCCGTACTCATTAACCAATAATTATGGTAATGAGAGACAAAACCTCCCCCTTTACAAAGAAAAGCCCGCCTCGGCGGATCAGAAGCTATGGTGCTCGGCTGCTGACCAAAAGGTCGCGGGTTCGATACCGGCCGCGGCGGTAGCATTTCGGAGGGAGTGAAATGATATAGAGATGTCCGTGTACTCTGCCATGCATCAGTGCACTTTAAATGAAATTTAAAGAAATTTCTGGAGCTCTCCACTATACGGCATCCCTCAATCACATTGCGCTTTTGGGACGTAATACCCCAGATATTATTATTATTATTATTATTATTATTATTATTATTATTATTATTATTATTCAGAAAAAAAAAACCAGTTCAAGAATCCCTAAATTTAGATCTACGAAGCATCTTTTATCAAGGAGGAACGGGGGAAAAGCTTGAAAAAAAAAAGAGTTAATTGTCGGATGAAGACATGCATTTCCGGTAGTTAGCGATTATAGGAACGATACACCTAGTTTAGTTCGTGAAATGAATGCAACTGATTTTTTGGAGGCATTCGTATAATATTATTTGTATTTGTCGAACAACTTTTGACGTTATTGTTATAACTTTTTTTACTTTTGTATTTGAGTACAAATACAAAATGGCGAGAGCTCTGCATGGGCTACACTATTTAAAAAAATAATCAAATAATTGAACGGAGCAGTCACGGTACAGACCAGTTCAAGTAACAAAAGTACATTCACGTGGAGGCAAACTTAACTTTGCGTGCACGCTTTAAACAACACGATTGAAAGAATTTATTACTTCCGTAGGCCCGCGCGATGAGAGCGGCGACACAGAGGAATTAAGGCCGGCTCCTAAACGGGTGATCTGCTCGAAAAAAAAAAGTCACACATAGAACTAAAATTACCAAGCTAAATGCACGGCCGAAGCCGTCGTAATGTATGGGTGCGAGTCATGAACCTGGCGGTGGAAATACAACTACATCTATATATGAGCCACAAAGTGCTGGCACATACAAATATAATGGTCGTAAGAGACACCAAAGCGCAAAGCAATTTCAAAGCTAGAGCATTAAAACTAAATCTCATCTTGGTCATGTCATGCGAGCCACTAGTCCGACAGAGCAAAAAGGTGCTTGCCAAAGCGTATGGAAGGTATATATGAGAGGAAACGAGTTCTTCCAGGCAAAAAAAAAACAAAAAAAAAACAAAAAAACATAGATGATATTCTCGAGCTAACACGGAAACGTCTGGGCGATATTAAACACCTTCTTTTACACATCTTGTTGTAGACAGTCGGCATCAATACGAATGCAGTTAACTACAACAATAAACAATAAACTAACGTATTTCACGCGTTATCTTGCTTCCATGCCACTAACGCACACTGTTTTTTTTTTGTCAATGGTCAATGTGCGTAGTGCTCTTTGTGTGTTTCGATTAGACTAGAATAGCCGGTTTTATTGTATATTTGCGTAGTTATTTGTAACGAGAATTACTGCTGCTTTACGAATCGTGGGCCGTGTTACTGATTGCGCGCACTTGTGACAATCTGTAAGCTTACTGCATTATTGCTTCCCCGTGTACCGCGGACCGTGTTACTGGACGCGTGTAAACTTTGCGTTCAAACTCTGCACTGTACCACTCCTACCTTGGCTGCCAAAGGGTGGCTGGCAGTATTGAATAAATAAATAAAAAAAACAATCATCCCGTCAAAAGTACCTCGTTGGCGCAGTATACGCCAACGAAGTGCTTAAGACGAAAAAAAAAAGAGGACGGGAGGCGGTTAGATTAAATTTCCAGTAATGTACGAAACGTCGCAATGCAAAAATTATGGCGCCTACGCGCACCACATAATTACAGTTCCACCTTATTACAATTTCGGTGGCACCCTCGAGGATTTCTTCGTAAAGGGAAAACCGCTGCACGTCACCGTTCACTCGCAAATAAAAGTCACTCTGGAAAAAGGCGGCGCCGCGCTAATAAAAAAAAAAAAAACGAACAGCGCCGAGGCAGAGTACCAGTTCTCAAGGACCTGCAATTCTCACGCTCCCCAAGCTAATCAAGCAGTCAACGGCGCACGTGGGGAATGTTGAGCTTATTCCACGGCCGAACATTAATAAAGACGTCAAGTTTCCATCCTCTCGTTCGGAGACGTATTATCACACCACGGCATAACACAAACTGCTGTCGCACGTGTAACGAAACGGTTGCGAGATCGAAATAACTTTCTCGAAGTTCGGCTTATCTTTTAGCTCTCTCAACAGAAGCGCATTCGCGTATAAGCGCAGCTCGGACATACTATCTGATTTCTAGTTACGCTAAAGCTCAGACGCACCCGGAAGAAAACAAAGCGATAAAGAATGGCTTGCATCCTGTAGAATGACATCTGCCTATAGCGGAACATGAATGGTCTTCAAGAAACGAAGGTTACTAGTATTTAACTAACCATTGTGAATCTTGCGAAATGTGAACCACGGCATGACGATGTTTTAAGTACTAAAAAATAAAAGGTGTTGGGACGAAAACTACCGAAAGCTTGTCACGTTAAAAAAAGAAAATGGAAATTGCTATCGACATGAGTTTAAGTAGAGAGAGAGGAAAATATTTTATTTCACACCGTGGGCCGGTAGTTTGGTACTGGTGGCGGCCCAAAACTGGTCGTTCAGCTCTGAGCTTTGGAGCTGTTTTTTTTCTCTCTCTCTCTATGTTGAGTTAATGAAGCTGCTGCAAGCATGCACGTTTGGTTGTCGTGTTCTGGCATCATAGGCATGCGCACAGCGGGAAGGAAGATGAGGAGGTAAGGTCTGCAAGATATTTGACAAAGGGACGAGGGCTCTGCAGCAAGCTTTCCCCTCCCCCCCCCTCTAAAGAGAAATTCTGACCACGCCTACGTGTGGCATTGTTTTCGAGAACGTCTCACGTGATGTAAACGTTATACACCACTCGAACGGTCTCTCTTCAATCGTCTGCCGCTTCGTTTTTTGAGCTAAAATGCCTAACGCTTGTCGAAGCGTAAATGTAGCACTGCAGCGGTTGTACACGTGGAACATATAGCATTTCGGCAGCACTTTTATCCGGTGCGTGGCAGGAGGTGATCTAAATTGCGCTCACAGAAAAACGTTACGCACGAAAGATGAAACGAGACAGAACACACGCGAAAAGAGGAAAAAGTAGAATGAACGCGGCGTTATCCAAATGGCTGTTCATTGGAGTCGTCCCATCAGAAGCGTCGACAAACGGGTATTTTGTGTAGTTTCCACAGCCACCCGCTTTTTCTCTACTCTTTGACGCACAGAGGTCGTCGGAGAAGCAAACGGACAACACTTCAAAACGCGCTGGTCATCCGGTAAACGCGTCCGCGTATGGCCAACGGTCCGGAAAAGCCGCACCTCTCAAAGCGCGGTGAAGAAATGTTTCGGCGCTATAGCACCCCCGAGCTTTCAAGAGCGAGCAAAATACAAACAAAAAAGAAAGAAAACAAATGCACACCGACGCACCAACATGGTCGTGACAGGACTTGCCGAGTCCCTTTAGAAAAAAAAAACTAAAAGGAAAAAGAGGCAGGCAATAAAGATGTCGACCAGCAAGGAAATGTGGGGTGGGTGGGGGGGGGGGGAATGCAGTGGACGCGGCCGATGATCTCGTTCAATATTTAAGGACAACGTAGAGTCCAGCGGCTGTTGGCGGCGTCATGTCATGCGTCGGGCCTTTCTGCTCACGACACGTGATGTTTGCGCTCCACAGACCCGGGCAAACAAGCGCGAGGAGAGAACTAGCGACCGCGTTCCAGCCTTTCTTTTCTCACCGGCTCCCACAGCGTCAACGACGGCTCAAACGACTGCAGTCACGTGTCTCACATGCAAATACCATACACGCCATATATGGCGTGCATGGTATTTGTATCACGTATGGTATTTTCATCACGTGATGGTATTTCCACCACGTACTCGGTGGTATTTCCACCACGTACTCGGTATATTGAGTACATGACGGAGTCACAGCAAGGACAGCGATGCGAATTCAAACCAATGAAACTGGAAGGAAGAGGACGAGGTTAATAAGCACAATGCATATTAAATTAACTCGGTAAATCTGTCGACGCCCACGCCGGCACTATAATCCCGAGTGCCTCAAGGCTTCGCACTGAGAAAGCTTGCGCGTCCACAGTATGTGTTAATAGGGGCAAGATGAAGCGCTGTTGAGTTGCTTCGGTGCCAGCAATATGATGACGCGTTCTGTAACTGCACGCCTATAGCGTGGGAATATACACTGTGCGAACTTAGTCACGCTCAAGTCCACCTCATTCTCGTCCTTCAACAGAAAGAGAGAGAGAAGAAAGAAGGAGAGAGACACGTGATCGGTACAAGTATATGCACCACGCCCCCATCGACTGATTGGGTGGGCTTTCTTTCGTCGCAGTGGAGAGCGAGCTAGCATATAGCAAACGGCAGTGCAGCCATGAAACGAACAGCCAGAGTGCACACAAACAGTCGACGGGAAGGTATACTGTTTCGTTTGAGTACAGCAACCAATCATCGCCTTATCGTTATTGTTCAAACTCCAGCAAAACACCACCTTTTCCGTTAAGCTGGTGTATTGACGCAGAATTCTTGAAAACGCTGAATGGGGCAACGTCTAAAATTTCTCAGTGCATGAGCCGTTTTTGTCGACGCACAGAAAAACGATGCACACTGAGCGAGCCCTATGCAGTTTAGCCGAAAAACAGAAAGGTAATAGGCGGCGCTGTATTTGTGCCGCGTTAGTACGTTTATTTTCGAGTATTTTCCGGTTTGATCATATCGGATCAGAAACCGGAATCATCGGAAATATCGGACACAGGATCATTTTCCGGTTTGATATATATATATATATATATATATATATATATATATATATATATATATATATATATATCCCCAAAACGAAATAGCTATCCAGCTCCCACAGGAACACGCACGTGTTTGCAAACGACGCAGAATACTACGGCGAATGACACAGTGTGCGCGATTCAGAGCACAGTGCAGCGACATCCGCAGGGCAAACAAGCGATCGGAGACGGCGTACCGCGGTGCAGTTAATCTCACAAGCCCACTCGAAATCCCCGCGGTCAACAGGTTCCGCAAACCGCAATCCCATCGCTCGGGCAGAGGAGAGAAACGGGAAGGAACGATAACACGCCAGAAGGAGGAAGAAAAAGGCGGTGATGGTTCCGGAAAGTCGGCCCAAAGTTACGGCCGCGCATTCGTGTCGTGTTTTCCTGCGCACGGAGCAGATGTGCAGGGGATAAACTAAAGCAAGCAAAAGCGGTATCAACAGCCGCCAGCGACATTGCCGCTGGGAGCGCACCAAAGCGGGAAAAGGAAGGAAGGAATCCCAGGGAAGGGCCCCCAATGGCGCCGACGCACGCTGGGACAACATCCGGGAGACACGCGCAGTGTTGTTTATCCCAAGACATATAGAACTTGGAATTGGGTTCGCCAGAACAGCCGGACTCGAAGCGATTCCCCGGAGTCTAGCATGGTCGGCCCAGTGTGCTCTTCCTTCGCTTCCGTCGCACCTCGTCGTCTAGGGAAGACCTCCACAGCAGCGACCAACCACGTCTTGATGAAGCGAGCGCGCACGGCCTCCCTGGAAAGGTGCACTAAAGAAAGAACCCGGATGCGAACGTGCTGGTTGTGTGGGTGGTGCACACAGCTTGTATAACAGGCAAACGCTTCCGCATAGACGATGTTATGGAGGAGATACAGGCGCCGCCACCTTGGGATTTTAAGAGAGTGTTTTCTCATGTTTGCATAACGCTATACGTGAACGCATAAGGTAGCGGAACATCGAGTGCACCAACCCAATCGTTTTCATGCGTGTACGTCCACCGTAGCACCGTTAGTTTGGTTGCCCAGTATACAAAACAGGCAAGTTTTCACAGCCCATTTTGGTGGTACCGGAAACAAACCTTAAAACAGTTCATAAGTAAAAAAAAAACAAGTTTAATAGCAGAACAGAAGCAAACAGTTATACAGCAGTTCAAATAATAGCTACTAACGCTAATTAAAAGAAGAGACCTTTCAGCGATCAACTCTTCACAGAGTCTCTCAACAGTTTTTTGAAGGACTCTGCACCTACAAAAAGGTAACCCCGATTTTTTTCCCCCTCAGAAAACGTGTTCGTGGCGACGAGAATATCTACATTCGACATAATTAAGCGACTTTTCGTACACACGCCAGTGCCTTAATTAGCAAGAAAGCACAGGTACACTCTTAAAAAAAATGGAGTGACGTACTCTCCATTTAGGGAGGAACGGCGATGTCCCCAATGTTCGTCTTTAAATAGAGAAACGTTGCTCCCTCATCCACGGAGAAACACGTTCCTCCTTATGAAAATCAACATGGCTGCCCCCCGGCGAAGCGAGTAGGCTTAGCAAATGCAACGATTCTCGACTGCTAAGGAGTACACGGCACTGAAAGTTACAAAAAACGGTCCCGCTGAGCTTGATATTGAACGAAATGATTATAAAAACAAGCAGACGAACCTGTGGCAGTGAACACATCGCGAAAGAGAACGACGGAGCAAGTACGTTTCGCTCGGTCAGCGAAGCCACGTTCACTCCGAAAGACACGGATCTGCAGAGCCCTCACCTGAAGAGCACATGCTAGGCTTGCTGTATTTATTTCTCGCAGATTCACATAGTGTAGCGACGTTATCCATGCGTTTACGGGTCCGCAGGTCACGAGATGTGCCTCCAAACCGTACTCTCGATCGCAGCGAAACAATGGATCCGTAGTGCAGCATTGATAGATAGATGTTCAATGTTATATAAATGACTGGAGGTGTGAGAGCGTCATAGCAATGAAGTAGGTGGTAGGTGTTGCCATCTGGAGGGACTTAACAAAACTAAAAAAAAGTTGACTGCCGCGACGTGCGTTATTATTACCCACTATCACGGCTCCCTTGCGGATTGTTTACGCATCAACCCATTCAGGACTACTTACGGGCACATAAGGCCTAATATGTGCTGATGCAATCCATATAGCTACACATGCACACATGGTCACATAGTACACATATAGTACGCAACAAGTACACTCGCGTATACGTTAACAAGTACGCAACAAGAGCATAACCAACCATTCACACCAACGGCCCACACTTCGACGTGTTTACTCACACCATATTATGAAAGCGCATCAGCTTATATAGCAATGAATTTCGACTGACCATAGTGGCACAGGTTACAAGTACGTTTTCTTACACTTTTTTCACGTTTTGTATCAATACCACAACATGCGCACACGTAAATATATTGTATCTGATGGTTAGGCAAACCTTAGTTAATCAATGATTGCACAATAATGAATGGAATAATTACTAGAGCTTATCAGGTTTTCACGAAGGCAAATACCCCCAAGCCCACGGCTTTTGGAACGCTGCGCCATCTGTCGACCACTGCCACAGTTACTTTTTTTTTCTTGAAGCCTCTGAGAGTGCAAACACTTGCCGTGCGTTAGCCATTTCGGAGGTCACGTTTTTTTTTTTTTTTCTTGTTACTTGGAGAGGGCGCAGCATGCAGACCAAACTTTGTCTCCGTCGTGGTAGGTGTTCTGTGGTCACGTCGACCTCGTTTAGTTGTTTCGTCTTAACGTTTGCTTATATTCTTTTTACGTGCGTACCACAAGTGTGACCGTTAGCCATGGATATAGTACACCACTAGCCCTTCAACGACAATGTTTTTGATGCGGTAACGACCGTCCTAGCAGTGTATACGTACGTTACAACGCGGGTCTTGCGAGAGAAATAAGCGATGACCTCGCATCCGACGGTATTTTTTCGTGAGCTATGACAGTGGCTGTTGACGTCGCGGAAGCTCTCATACTTGAGTGGAGGAACTATCGCTGCAGTGCGCAAGTTTACTATAACTTTATAGAATGTTGTGCCTGCATACTTTTCTGCTTCAGATGCCTCTCGCGATTCGCCTCGCGTGTGAACTTGCAATCATAGTGCGTGCCACAATATTGTTGTTAGCGCTGCGGCTGTGGTGGTTATTACTCTGGATTCGGAATACTCTTTTCACAAAGGTGAGTGAGCGTTAGTACTTACTTGCTGTGCACAGCTGCTACTAGAAGTGCATTTTGTGTTGAGTTTCTCGCGACAAAGGAGAATCATGGACGAGGAAGGCATACTGCTCGCGTGCATAATTCCTTCCTACTTCTCAGTGCTGGCATGGACAATTCAAAACCAATGCGATTGAGAATTTGGTTTAACCTACAGAAGTCATTGGTTCACTTTTCACAAAAGTTTAGTTATGATGATGTTTAAAATGTTTCTGATGGTTGTAATCTAGTCTGGCGAATAAACGCTTGGTGAAACTTCGCAGCCTGTTTCCCTTTGTGCTTTCACCTGCTGTGGTAGCATAGCCTTATTGGGTGTCGTGTGACTATGCTGGAGGACGCAGGTTCGACTTCCGGCCACGGCGGCCGTATTCGAATTGGAGTAAACTGCAAAGAACATCCATATGGCGGCAGTGGCACGTATAACTCTATCAATTGTATATGATCGTACTTTCACACATGGACTGTAGAGTGGTATCAGGTTTTCTACAATGTTGAAAAAATAAGTGTGATGCTTTTTTACGCGCCTCGTTGAATTCATGAGTGCTGTTGGTGCCGTGCGAAACTAAAAATGCGTGGGCTTACCAAGTAGGTCGACACCGAAAAAATTCATTATTTTTTTTACACTCTAAGGTAATCAATAAAGCAAGACTGCTTGGGAAGCAGAGCTCCTTGTATTCGTGACAAATTGGTAGTATGAAACAACACGAGACACACGTGGAAGTGTGCAGAGCATCGTGCGAGTGCCTGACGATAAAAAAAGAGAGGCTTTTGCTTTACACTAATAAAACAAAAGAAAACGTCACTCCTGCATTGCTTACAACAATTTTAGGTAAAAGCAATCGCTCGCGACTGGGCGCGGCCGGCTATAGGCTTGGCGTGCACATGCGCGCGAGCAAGACCCCCGTGATTGAGGAGAAACTTGAACGCTGAAGGAGGAACGTTGCTCCTTTGGTTCTTGCCGCGAGAAGGCGCAACGGCTAAAGCGCCCGAAAGGGAGGAGGTCGCTGCGCCGAAGGAGAAACAGAGCCCGTTTCTCCATTCTCGCTCCCTTTTTTTTTTAGAGTGTATCAATTCCTTTGCCATAGATATCACCTTTGAGATGTAACTGTGGACAAAATCTCTTGCATTTTCTTTATAATGAGGACCGACAAACGAAGTCTAGACTACTTAACGGTTAACGATATTTTGAGTGTCCTACATCGAGTAAAAGTGCAGAAGACAGATGATTACACAGATCGTAAACCACACGATCACAATATAGGAAGCGTTGATCAAGGATCCGTTTTCTTTTCGTTATATAGAACATACTGAAACAAACAGGAAATACATTCAACTTAAGCATAAGATATATTAACTGTAGTGTATCGTAATTACAATACCACACTTCAATACTACAAATAATATCTCCTATGCTTTCACTGGGTTCACTGCCTGTTTGGATTGCATACGGGCCTAACATCAGACATAATACGTTTAAACAATAACCGAATTTATATGAATCAATCAGCTTTCAGAAGACACTGAAACTTATTCATGTATCTGCGCGCTCTAAAGCATCTCTTAACGCGGCAGCGCTTTTAGGACGCGCCTCATGCCAGCAGCTCAAACTGTACAATGTGGACGCCCCTTAAAATATTCGATATCGGCATTGCGCCTTTCATGACCCACTGAAGCAAGCGAGATATCGAGAAGTGTTCAGGCGAAGGAAATGACGGAAGGCTGGGGGAAAAGACAGGACGAAGCCAAGAACGAAGCCAAGAACGAAGCCAAGAACGAGACGCGAACGCCAGCGCGGAGTAAACAACGGAGCCGACGGGAGCGAAGCCCTAAATCGCGAAGCCGAGGAAAATCGACAGCTTCGAGAGGAGAGGGTGGCTGCGGCCGTAATCCCCATTTTTCTCTCGCCGCGCAAGAAGCGTCACTTTCGACGCCTTTTACTCCCGACGCCTCTTCTCGCGTCCTCGCTGTCTTCGCTCGCAATCTGTCTCCAGACCGGGCCTTGTTTATCCCTCAAATCCCCACAATGTGTGGCCTTGCCGTGCCATCTGTTGTTTGCCTCGCTTTTCTCTCCCACCTCCACTGCATCGCCATCAGTAATACAGCGCAAGCAGCGAAGAACTACCAACTTTGGCTCTCGACCGCCGACGGAAGGCCGAGCCGTAGCAGCAACAGCTCGAAGCCTGCTGCGTCTGAAGTCACCGGCGCAAGAAAATAAAAAAAAGCACACACCGGAAGCGAGCGAGTCGGACTTTAGTGATCTTAGCGACTCTCAGCGCCTTAGGAAGAGATTAGCGAGTGGTGAAAACTCGGAGAGATTTACCTCCCACCTGTGAGAACAAAACAAAACAAAGACTCTTTCTAAACAAAAGAATCCCACCCGAAGATTCTCGCAATAATGTCTGACTGTGGCCCACCGCAGCACTCGTCGATCCGCCGCTTAGCGCCTTCCAAAGCAGCGATCGATGCTTCAATTGTCGATGGTCCTATAGATATATGGTGTTTTGTGGTGAATCCTCCTCGCGGTAAAGCAACTTGAGAGACGGGAGAGAAACTCTCCTGTCATGGCTCGAAACCTTAAAGACAGATTCACAAGGAAGACAAAACCAGAGGGCAAGACACTGAAGGCGAGCAGGTCAGTGCGTTGTCCTCTGGTCTTCTCTTTCTTGTGACTACATCCCTGCTTTAAACTATGGACCTTAACCAATTAACCAATTAGTTTTACAATCCCATCACAGTTCCAATATACAGGTGAAGTGAACAGATGTGACAATATAGTCCGAGCCCCATAGAGTTCCTTTTAGATACACTAGAGCTAGCGCTAGTGTTTATGGGAGCTGCAACGCACGGCGCTTTAGCCTAAATTCGAATGGGGTAGTAGACAAATTTGCCCAGGCTTCGTATTTCAGCTCCGTTTGGCTTCACCTGGTTTCGAGCCACGAGACGACCATCAACAGTGGTCCTTCCCCACCTTAAGCTTTCAGGCTTACCAGTTCAAAGCGGCTCACGAAATTAACAACAGTCCATTCTTTTATTCAGAACGAAACCAAAACACGGCAAAGAACAATGCCACAATGTGTTCGAAGCCAGCAAGCACGATGACTGGGCAAATTTGTGTATTACCCATCGTTCCCATGGTGGCTGAACGATTGCAGCGCCATAGTCTCCTGAAGTTAATTTTAGGAAATTTATATACGGTCCCACCCACGGTCGTGTAGAAACAGTGCGGTGAATCAACACTTTTTACCGCAAAACTGTCGTAAATCTATAGAAAGAACTTAACATAACTGAATTTTTCCTAGTCTGGCTTACTGAAGCCACTGAAGCCACCTACTGAAGCCATTTTAGAAGAATACAAAAACAAAAACAAAAGAATGCAGCACCAAAGCGCCCATGGCGTCGGTTCTGTGTTTCTTTTTTTATACTAAAAGAAAGCATATCTAAAAAATAACTCCTCACAGGTTGGTGCTGGCTCGAAACCGAATCTCATCCGGCTCGGAGTTTATTATAAGAGGTCCCTAGAAGTCCAGGACATGCAAAGAAACACAAAGGATCGCCCGATGTCGTCTGTTCGATAATGTTCAGGGACGTGCAATCATGGACACCGGTCTAAAATAAAGCTACTAGTACAGACTCGTTGCATCTTCAACCATTTGATTAGATTCGTCAGTCACTTCAATAGATTCCTGGAGTCCAAAAGTTACGCTTTAAAAATAGAAACCCGTTCAAACTATAGCAGCTTATCTCGAAGTCAGTTACGTTCATTTTCGCGTCACGAGGCGCTATTTTCAACGTCCCGTTTTCAAAGAACACATTAAGACGCCAAAGACCTTAAAAGGTACAGACTTCGGAGCATTGCAAAGCAAGCGCGTTATTCAAGAAAACGCCGCGGTATCGGAAGGAATGGCCCATAGCAACAACAAATGCAAAGCATGTGATGAAAAGCACGAAGAAATAGTAAACGCCCATGCAGCATCACAGTGAACAAAAATATCTATCGTGGTGTGACAGCGACGGGAAACAGAATTGCGCTGTTGCGAAACAAACACAAAAATAAATAAAAATTCAAAAAAGGGAATTCAGCTTCGTAAAACAGAGGCGATAAAGATACCTTTGTGACTTTTTTTTTTTTCAAACTCTAAAACCTAAACCGCTTTACTGTGCACGCCTCGATAATAAGCTCAACGAGTGTCTTACAATCGCCCAGCAAGGAAGGTCTCAAACGGTCACAACAACGACTGCTAAAAAATAATAAAAGAGCAAGAAAACGGAAAACAAGGAGAGAACGAGAGAGCAACACATAAGGAAAGGCATCGGTAAAGCGCCCGAATATGATAATCGCGCTTGCTTCGTACCTGTGCTGAACTATGCCGACCTCTTTTGTTTCTATTCGGGGTGTCGAAAATGTACGCGCGTACACTGAAAAATGATTCCTTTTCACGTCAGCGCGGCAGCGGAGCAATCGTTAACATATCAATTTCGCCCGTAGATCAATTTTTCATGCAAATGAAACTACGCTCGGATGACCCTGCAAGTCACACGAAGGAGTGGGGCGGGTTTCCTAAAAACGAAACAAAACCAGAAAGCGCATTCGATTCAGCTCTTTCTTCTACATGAAGGGATGACAGGGCTAAGCGTATACAAAATGCCAACAGGACACCTCTGAGCGCTACAGCAGGCCCCGAGTTTCGCTTGTCACAGCGTGGTACAGTATTTCTTTCAAGTCACTCTCTAACGGTCGTCCTATGAAGAGGAACCACTTTCTTCTGTTGTGATACTGCAGTGAAAGACACCTGCATTGAACTACGGTCATGGCGACACCACACCGGCGATTACAAAAAGAAAAAAAAAGAAAAAAGAAAAAAAGAAAGAAAGAAAGAAAGAGAAAACCCTTCGATCGATTTTTTTACGACAGCATTAGGAAAAAGCACGAAGACCGCTTCGCATTTACTATGGCGTGTGTGCGATTAAACCACCAAGCGACAAAATACTGGAGTTTCAACGACGGCATACGCTCACTACAATAAGCATAATTATTTTGGTTTAGCGCCCGAAAACCACGACACCATTACGACAGACGCCGTTGAGCAAGGCTCCGGAAATTTTGATCAACTCGGGTTTTTGGACGTCCACGTAAATCTAAGCACACAAAGCACTTCAGCATCCATTAAAGGTGTACGGTCACTCGACAGAAGTCTTAAAGACAGCGTGTTTTTACACTGATATCAGCGTAATCGGCCTCGGTTTAATAATGCGGCATTGAAAAGCGTCGTGTAGGCTGCCGCGCTATCATATGAAGTTTTTCACTTAGTCAGGGCACAGACAACGCTGCGGTCCTAATGCGCAGGTACGAAAGGTAGGAAAATAGGAATAAAAAAAACAAAGCTATATAGGGACGTTAACCAAAAGCCTGTCCGGTAAGTTACTGTCATCACTCACATCACCATTGACATTTTGTGAAAAAAAAAAAGAAAATTACCAGAAGAGAAAGAGAGGTATGCAAGGAAAGGCAGGGAGGTTAAGCACATGCACGTTCCATTTGCCACCCGGCACTGCGGGAAGGAGTGAAGGGGAGAAAATAGATAGGAGAGAGGGAAGAAAGATGCACATAATAACGAGCACACTCGGGTGAGCGCACGCAGTCTACAGGTAGTCGCTCAGGTTCGTAGTCGCCCCGCCGCGGTGGTCTAGTGGCTAAGGTACTCGGCTGCTGACCCGCAGGTCGCGGGTTCAAATCCCGGCTGCGGCGGCTGCATTTCCGATGGAGGCGGAAATGTTGTAGGCCCGTGTGCTCAGATTTGGGTGCACGTTAAAGAACCCCAGGTGGTCAAAATTTCCGGAGCCCTCCACTACGGCGTCTCTCATAATCATATGGTGGTTTTGGGACGTTAAACCCCACATATCAATCAATCATCAGGTTCGTAGTCTTCAAATACTGTAGCAGCGCCTTAGTCGCTTTCTGCGCTATTGAGGCACACGCCCAAGGTCTCAGAATCTTCTGCACAGAGAATGGTCTCGAGTCCAGTTAGTTCAAAACCATCCGGAACTGGCATCGCTGGGTGTCGTGTATAGCAAGCGCAGCTGCACAGGACGTGTTCGATTGTCTCTTCAGCTCCGCAGGAGTCGCACGTAGATGTTTCTGCCATGCCGATGCGAAAGGAGCACGCCTTTGTGAATGCAACACCCAACCAAACGCGGCATAACAGTGTCGCGTCGGAGCGGAAAAGTTGCGATGGTAGCTGTAGCTTGAGCGAAGGATCGAGTTCATATTAGCGACACCCTTGGAAGCTGGTAGACGACCTAAACGTCTATGTAAGATCTCGAGCTAGCAAGTTAAGTTGTCTTGCCGCATCAGTCCTTGATCGGAAATGTTGTAGGCCTGTGTGTTCAGATTTGGGTGCACGTCAAAGAACCCCAGGTGGTCGAAATTTTCGGAGCCCTCCACTACGGCGTCTCTCATAATCATATGGTGGTTTTGGGACGTTAAACCCCACATATCAATCAATCAATCAATCAATCCATCAGTCCTTGATAGCGCAATATAGATTATACGCTCGTGTTTTTCATGGGCTGAGCGTAAAATTATCAGAAGAGGAGAAAAACAGGAGGGAAAAGAAAGGCAGGAATGTTAGCCAGTCTAGAACTATACGGTATGCTATACTCTACACAGCAAACAGGGGTGATGGAGTTTCACCAGAAGAAATAACAATTGAAATAATGACCTACCCGTGACTCATCTGCTGCTTCGTTGGCAGTCATGAAGAATCGGCCGGAGAAAAGAGCCAAATACCGGTTCTACCATTTTATTAAACATTATCAAATCCAGGTAAAAAAATAAAACTGCGAGAAATAATGTTTCCGCTTCGCAGTTAACGCTCATTAAATTCCATTAATTTCTTTTTGTAGTGACTACTAAGCAAGCCATGAACACTACATTAACACTTTTATTAGCTGCGTGACGAGTGCATTATTGGCAAAACAAAAAAAAAAAAAACGAGTGTACGCCTGAAGAACAGTCAGGCCTAAGGGCGGTCTCTCGCAGGCTCTGTATCTCTCTCAGACACACATACACGGACACACTAGCCCACTGAGACACCACTAATCACCGGGACACCACCACTGTCTACTTGAACAAGACTACGTGGTCTACTCACACAAAAAAGTGTCATAGTTAACATGCCGCATCTACAACGGCTTGAGAAAAAGAAAAGATGGGCAAGGGGGGGTAAACAACAAGAGGGAAAGGCAGGGAGGTTAACCAGGCACATGCCCGGTTTGCTACCCTACGCTGGGGGAATAGGAAAGGGACATAAAGATGAGAGAGAGAGGAAAGAGAAGAGAAAGAGAGAGAGAGAGAAAAGGATGATTGTCAGTCAATCGGCTGGCGCGTATGCAGCGGTGGCACTACACAAAAGTTAAAGGTGGTCACAGAGGCCTGTAGTCCTCAAAAAGCACAAGACAGCTTTGACTGCTTTTTGAGCCGACGAAAGGCGATGACGGTGTTCCAGTAGCATCTGAACAGAGAGTGGCCGATCGTCCAATTGTCGCATTGTATCCGAAAGCTTCTGTCTTTCAGAAGCAAATCGAGGGCAATGGCATATCAGATGGTCGATGTCTTCTTTGGTGCAGCAGACGTCGCATTCCGCATTGTCGGTCAATCCGATGAGGGTTCTGTATGCTTTTGTGAAGGCAACCCCCAAACATAGGCGACAAAAAAGTGAAGCTTCACGTCGACGAAGTCCGGATGGAGGTCGAAGTTCGAGTCGAGGGTTTATTTGGTATAGTCTCGTATGCCTTATGCTTGGGGTGTTCCACTCCTGCAGACTCAGACTACGTGCCAGGTGACGAAGTTGATTTGCAGCGTCAGTCCTTGACAAAGGAATCGGAAGGGTGTGTTCTTCTTGGTGCGATGTACGAGCCGCGCTGTCTGCGGAATCATTGCCACTGATCCCACAATGGCCAGGGAGCCACTGAAACTTGACCTCGTGGCCTGTTTCTGTGACGTGGTGAACGAGCTTGACAACTTCGTAAGTTAATTGTTCATGGCAACCTCGTCGAAGGACTGACTGCATGCTCTGTAGGGCTGGTTTTGAGTCGGAAAACACAGCCCATTTACTAGGTCTTTGGGATTTGATGTACTCTATGGCGCCACGCAAAGCCGCAAGTTCTGCCGCTGTGGATGTAGTGGCATGTGACAGTTTGATTCGCAGAGTGATTCCTCTAGCTGGAATCACCACCGCACCACCAGAACCAGACGCTGTGGTTGAACCATCGGTGTATATGTGCACGTGGTTGTTGTACATTTCGTGCAGATGGCTCAAGCTCAATTGTTTTAGGGCTGACGAAGGCAAATTTGATTTTTTCCGTATTCCTGGAATTGAAACACGTACTTCTGGAAGTGTCAGGCACCACGGAGGATACACCAGTTTTTCAGCAGGCGTAAAACCTGATGTAAACGACGCACGATGAGCGCAGACAATTGTACTAAATTTCGTGCGGGGCCTCTCAGTAGCGAGGGTTGCCAAGTGGTGGGAAGGATTCCTAGCATGTTGCCTGAGGTACGTACGCATCGTTTCAATGGTGATGTGCGTCATGATAGAGTAGTCCTGTGCAATGGCAATTGTTTCAGCTGTCGATGCGCAGCGGGGTAAACCAAGGCATATCCTAAGCGCTTGGGCTTGAATATTTTGGATTGTGCGCAGGTTCGTTTTGCATGTGTTAGATATAACAGGTAGGCTATACCGCAGGAATCCAGTAAATAATACCTTGTACAGCTGTAACATAGACTCGACAGACATTCCCCAACTTTTTCCAGCAAGAAACCTGAATAAGTGACAAATGGCAGTCAGCCGCTTTTTAACGTAGTTTACGTGGGGTGTCCAAGACAGGTTTCGGTCTATTACGACTCCCAAGAACCTGTGACTCCGGCTGCATGACACCAACTGCCCGTTAATTGATATGCCGTAAGCGGACATTGGTTTTCTGGTGAAGGCCACGACTGCACACTTCTCACTTGCGATTTCAAGCCCTTGTTTGCGTAAGTGGTACGATGTCACTGATGCTGCCTTCTGAAGTCGAGCGCGAAGTTGAAGTCGAGTCACACCTGATGTCCACACACAGATGTCATCAGCATAAATGGAAAGTCGTACACTGCTTGGTTGCTTGCCAACTAGTTCAATGAGTGTTAGGTTGAACAGCGTCGGGCTTAGCACTCCGCCTTGCGGGACTCCTCGGCTGCAGTAATACTCGGGTGTCGGGCCATTCTCTGTCTGCACGTGAAATGATCTATTCTCTAGGTAGCTCTGAACCCACGTATATATCCTGCCACCGAGTCCCACTCCTTCTAGTGCGCTGAGAATGGCTTCGTGGGTGACATTGTCGTAGGCCCCTTTAACGTCAAGAAATAGAGCAGCAGATAACCGCTTGCAGGCCTTCTGGTGTTCTACATATGTCACCAAGTCAACTACATTGTCAATTGACGAGCGGCCTCGTCTGAACCCGGACATGGCATCTGGATATATTTCGTAGAATTCTAAGTACCATTTCAGACGCGTTAAAATCATCCTTTCCATAACTTTTCCCACACAGCTCGCGAGGGCAATCGGGCGGTAAGAGGAAATGTCCAAGGGTGACTTGCCGGCTTTGAGAAGTGGAATCAGGCGACTTCCATTTCTGTGGAACCATGCCAGTTTGCCAGGAGTCATTGTACAGCTGCAAGAGTACCTGCCGAGCTTGATCTCCTAGGTGACACAGAGCGCGGTAAGTAATGCCGTCAGGTCCTGGCGCTGAAGAACGTCTACACAAAGCAAGCGCAGCCTTTAGTTCGTCCATTGAAAACAAAATCTCCATTCGGGGATCACGTAAGGATACAGAAAAGTCGGGCGTCTTGGTCCCAGTTGAATTTGAGCCGCAGGCAATCCTTCGACAGAAGGAATCTGCGACATCAATCTCTTCGCAGCGTAAGTAGAGTGCCAGAGATTTTAATGGGTAGCGCTGAGTAATGGTTGTACGAAGACCCCGAACAGTTCTCCAGATTAGTGACAGAGGCTTTCTGGGATCCAAAGACTCGCAAAAAGATACCCATCGTTGCTTGGCTAACTTGTCCATGTGACGCTGTATTTTCTTTTGTGTGCGTCTGGCCACTCTCAGATCATCAAGTGACCTCGTGCGTCTATAACGTCGTTCTGCACGACGACGAATCGCTCGGAGTTTCTCGAGATCAATGTCCATATCAGTGCGAGATGAGCTCACCGGAAGCGAACGCGTCGTTGACTGTAGGGCACTCTTTATTGCGTCCTCTAGGTTGAAAGGTGAGGCGCCAACATAGTCTTCCATGATTAACTTGTATTTTTGCCAATCGGTGCACTGGACGGCTCTGGAGGACTTGAGACTTGGGAAGCCATCAATCTTCAGGTATGTTGGGATGTGGTCACTACCCCTTGTTTCCAAATCCGAAAACCAGTGCACTCTGCGTGTGAACGAGCGTGAGACGAAAGTGAGGTCCAAGCAACTGCTATAGGCCGATCCGCGCAGATAAGTAGGGCTGCCATCATTCACGAGGATAAGTTCACATTCAGAAGCGAAAGACACTAACTGTCTACCTCTAGTGTTGACGCTGAAGCTTCCCCATAAGTAGTGGTGGGCATTGAAGTCACCAGTTATCACCCATGGCTGGAGAGTTGAATTCAAAATTCCGCGCAAGCGCTCTCGGTCTAGACGACTTGATGGATGTAAGTAGGCTCCGATGATGGTGAATGTGGTCTTCTTGTTTTTTACTGTTAGGCAAACGTACTGGTTTTCTTCGTCAGGGGGTACAGGGTGATGAACATAAGTTAAGTCGCGCCGTATGAACACAACGACCTTGCTGCGTTCTCCATGGGTAGAAGACGTAAAGCACTCATATCCAGACAGTCTCATCTGGGCTGATAGGTTCGGTTCACAAATCACAATTATGGAGAACTGGTTTGTGAATACATATTGCCGGAACTCGGACATACGTGCCCTAAGTCCTCTGGCATTCCACTGAAGGACAGATGTGTTCTTGACCTCCTCGCGAAAGGATAACATGTTGCGGGCCATCGTTTTACCTTAGAGCTGCAAGCACCGGACTCAAAGTGTCCAGCACTTGGAGTGCGCTCTGCGCTGATGGGGTGTTCATGTTGCTTAGGAGCATGCGCATTGCGCTCATAAGGGTGTGCAACATGTTGATGACCTGGCGATCCTCAGTTGTCTTTTCATCAGTGGTTCGTGATGGCATCGAGGTTGGCGGGGATCGATGCACCTCTGAAACAGGCTGTGTTCGTGGAAGTGATGGCCACTCTTCACGATGTGGGAGTCTTGACCCTGATTCTGTTTTCGGTGTATCCGTCTTCGCAGAGCTTGACGATGGGGGGCCAGTTCTTCTTGCTTGAGATGACGGGTCTCTATCGGCAGATGCCACGTTGCGTGATGATCTTCTGTGGTGACGCCGACGTCGCCTGACAGTAGCAGCGGCTTCCCTGTGCGTTGAATTGTCATGCACCATGCGTTTCAACACCGCGCGTTCATTTCTCACTCGTGGGCAATCTTTAGACGACGCTTTATGAGCGCCGTGGCAATTGGAGCATTTGAACGCAGTTGCGTGGCAAGTGTCTTCTGAATGAGGTTCGGCACACCGCGGGCACACGACATTGCTGGTACATACTCCTTTGACATGTCCCATCTTGAAGCATCTGAAGCATTGTAGGGGCTTCGGTATGTATGGACGGACCTGATGGCGAACGTGGCCAACTTTGACGTGTGGGGGAAGACTGTCTCCCTCAAAAACAATCTTCAGGCATCGTGACTGACCAAGCCTTGTGATGTGCTTGATGAGGATGTCGTCTGTAGTTGGCTTTATCAAGATTGGGAAATCGTCAGCCGGAATAGAAATGTCCACGTCATAAATGACGCCAACACTGCCCTTACAGTCAGTGGGGATCACTGATTTAACTGTCACTCTGTCGATTTCCGAGATGTTCTGCAGGCTTTGCAGCGCACTACGGTGTAGAACATCAACTGCCAGAATATTCTTGCGTGTGTTGATCCTGACGTCTTTAATTTCGTTTGGAGCGAGTCCTTCGAGGTATGCAGAGAGGACTTGCCTGTTAAGCCACCGTAGGTTGGCTGAAGGGTCCACTGCCATGAAGAGTATAGTGTGTGGCCAACGCTGCGCGGTAGCCTGCACGGTGGATATACTCGTCGTCGACGATGTTCGTAGCAGTCTTCTTTTTGCATTGCGACTCATGACGACTGTGTAGTCGTCATCCGATGACTCGAAACCGTCGGAATAGAGCTCCGTTGCCTCGCTGTCTGTGCCACTTGAGGTGGTTCCACGTTTTCTAGCCGCTGCCAGACGTAGCGGTTGTCCACCTCGAAAATCCTGAGAGGCTTCTTCATCCATTCTCGCAAGAAGGGAGCAGCAGCTCCCAGAATTTGCGGTAAAACAACTAGAAAATTTGAGACAAGGGTACAAGCGTTCTATGAAATAGACACTTCGTCGTCGTCTCCCAAAGATGGGCAAATCTGGAGGAAAAAAACTGTTTTTCCTCAAGATGGGCAAATCTGGAGGAAAAACAATGAGACTAACGGGGACAGTGTGATGGAACTTGACGAAGCGCGAAGAGGAAGCGAAATGGTCAGGTGAAAGCAAAAACAAACACGTCACAGTTCACACGGTTGCAGAGGACGTTGGGTAAGTGAAAGCGAAATGGAAGCCAGGCGACAAAGACTGATCCCAGAGGGCTTCGCTGCCACTTCAGTGTCAATTAGCACAGGTCGTCCTTTTGACATCACCAGGCTACCAGGTGCACCTCTTTCTCAACTCTGCAGGATTGAGATCCTTTCCTTCAGCAAAAGGCAGGTGTAAATTCGTACGCTTCGAAAACCTGCACGACTAGCACGAAACGCGAGCTAGAACCAATAACCATGTTTGACAGAAGAAAGACTGGCACGTCAAAAATCTAGTCTCAAAGAGGACAACGCACACTCCCCCGTATGTGGAGCAACAATAGCTCGAGTACCAGCTAAGAAATAGAAGTAAAATGAACACACACACATAAAATGGCGGTAAGAAATAAAGACTGGAAAAGAGAATGGGAAGGCCACAAGCAAAACAAGATCCCGAGCAGGCTGCCCATCAATTTCGGGAATGGAAGTTGCCCGTGAAAGGGATCGGCCCTCCTTTATTGCTTGAGCGTTTCACCGATACTCCCTCTTCTTCCTTCCCCTCACCATTCCACCTTTTGTCTTTTGCTGTCCCTTCCGTTTTCGAAGGATCGCCTTACAAGCAAGAAATGACGAAATTCTTTATTGTAAGAGAGACGTGGATAAGACAGGTTTTCTATGAAGCGCAACTTCTCTCCCCTGCCTCTTCTGTCCAGAACTTTTTCTTCCACCTTCATTTGTTTCCTTTTTTATTTTTTATTTTTTTATTTTTTTATTTTTTATTTTCTATCAAGCGCAACTTCTCTCCCCTGCCTCTTCTGTCCAGAACCTTTTCTTTCACCTTCATTTGTTTCCTTTTTTATTTTTTATCGCGCACAGTTGTGAGCACAACAGCGCCGTAGGAAGGGCAAAAAATTGCATCAACGGAAAAAATGAAAAAAAAAAAAACGGTATGAAGAGCAGCATTAAGAGACAATTTCATGTAGACAAATATAAAACATAACACCTCAAATAATTTACACCGCAGACCTTCATTTCAGCGTAAACTTTACTACACAAACACTAACAAAATTAGCACGCTTTTCTAGAAAGCAAAATGGAACATGCAGTTGTCGCTGACCACTTGCAGACGAAAAGGATTTCAACAGGTGTGTTCTCTGACACGCCTCTTAGGACCGAAGCAAAGTACGTCAGCATTTTTTTTTTCACTAAGCCCTTCTTCACTGAACGCTTCTTGCACCTTGACTACCAGATAAATACAAGACTGGGGCAGGGAAACCAAGCAAAACGTAGAGAAAAACTAAATCAACAAAAAGAAATCGTGGGGTGCCATAAAGAGGCAAAACAGGGAGTCGTGTAATAACGTGAACCCTTCAGTGTGCACCCGGTGCAAGGTTTAGGGGGCGTGTACCAGAGATTCTTAGGCGCTGTAGGCTTCTTGCAGGGAGCACGCTAGCCTCTCCCGACACCTCGGTTAAATTAACTCCGTCTTTCTCTTTATTTTCTTTCTCGTTCTCGTCGTTCCTCTGCCCAATTCTCGCTTCATCGCAGGTGGCCGCAAGGGCGCTCACGAAAAAAAGAAAGAAGCTCGTACACCACTTCCATCAATTAGTGACGTTGTTCGCTGCCTTGCTGAGCCCACCGTGCCCTTCCCGATGTCGTCCGCGCGCGCTAATACAGAAAGAAAGCTCGGACACTCCCGATATTGAAGGAGACGCATTAGCAGCCCTCTCCTTTCAGCGGACGTCCACCACTATGGCCACCTGTGTTGTACGGGTCATGGCACCACCGCTCCAATTACAAGCCAGGTTGGGAAGACACGACGCACGCTGTTCTCGCACGGTATGTTTTAGGGGCGAAGCTCCTCTGAGTCAAACCTTGTCCAGCGTCAGGCGTAACCAGCAGTATCAGACAAACAGACAGACGGACGGGCGCACAGATGGATGAACGGATGGACGGAAGCACGGACGGACGGACGGACCGACCAACCGACCGACCGACCGACAGACAGACAGACATAATAATCATGACATGAAAGCCATCTACAGCATAGTTTACCTCCCCCTCCTAACGCTGTGCTGATTTAAAATTGACATATCAACCTTCCTCATTCGTACTTCGCATATCATTGATTCCCGCTGTACGTGGGATCTGTCAATTTTTTTTTTCGAACGTTCCGGCTCATGCATGAACCTTTGATAAAACATCCTCCACGTTATAAATACAATAAACACTGAACAACGCTGTAATATCTAACTGTCGTCATTCAGTAACCCTTTGCTACCAATCAACGATTGGGAGTAGCACTTGTCTTAGTATTCCTTGATTGTGCCAGTTGTCATTTGTTGCGCTTGTATTTTACCTAACTGCCAAGCAAACCGGATCTCTCTATCTCTCTAATTCTACTCCATTCTACTCGAAAAGCATTCTACTCGAAAAGCATGAGTCCAAAAGCAATCGTTCCGTGAGTGTGCCGTATTTTCGTGAACCGCTGTGATCGTTACGAGGACTCTTCGTACGAAACGATGCTTGGTATAGAGTGTAGTAATTGATTCCGTGATCGGCAAACGACTAACCGAAAGTGCGCGTAAGACTCGCAGGCAATCGACGAACGAAACGTACGGCGTCGCCGTGCTGTGTATCAGGGAGCCTGAAAAACGGCCGGAGGGGCACCGGTGGGGCGAAAACGGAGCCGCATACGGCAGTTAACGCGTAAAAAGGTGAAAGAGGCTTTAACAGGAAGTGGAAAAAATAAAGGAAGCAGTGAAAAGTAAAGCAATGCAGCGTCCGGGCAACAAAAAGAGATATATAACGGGCACGAGGAAGGGGGGCATCCGCTAAGGAGCTGGGCGTACAGCGCAGTCACGGCAGCAGCGCACGCTCCGACGGCTTGAGCTCCCGCGGGACCCATCCGTCAGGGTCGACCCGAAGGCCTATACCGGGGACTGCCAAGACTACCGCGCACTTTTGCGGGCCGCCAGCCAATTTGGCATGACGACGACGACGACGCCCACTACGCCCGCTCACAGAAAATCACGCACGCACGCACGCATGCGAAAAGAACTATACACCATGAACACATCGCCGACCGGAGGCACCGACGTCTGTCTTCGCCGTAGTCGCACGATGAAAACTAAGAAGCGACAGCATAGACGCTGCGCAGATGGGCGTCGCACCGCATTGGATGGAGGGAAATTCGGTTATGCGCAACAGCGGTACACGTGGAGCTGATTCCCAATCACTGCACACAACGCGAAAGGCACGGATACGAAGGGCTATTCGAGGACACTTTCCGGTCCAATCATAGCTGATTCTTGTACAATGGACGTCTCTCAAATTTTAACTTCTGCTACAACAACCAACACATCTTGCGTCTGCGAACTATTTAAGGAGTTGTAAGGCGATATCAGCACATCATTAAAATTTATACGCAGATATATGAAAACAGTGTCCATTTTCTTCGTGGACAAGATAAAGGGGAGACAGCGGTTCAGCGTCTTTAGAAGACAGTTCGGCAGGGTCATCCTGTCACAGTGGTGAATAACGCCTGAACACTACACAGGAGAAAGAGAGAAAATGTGAGAGGCCCGCAGTGGGAAAGTGTGTTTCCTATTGTTTAACGCATCTAAAGCAGGGCACACAACCGTTTCTCTTATTCATCGCTTTCCGGAATACGGCTGTCGCGGATTTTTGACGACGTGCTACGCAGGCGAAGAAGGTTGCAACCAACGCAAGCGGAAAGCCGATATAGAGACGTAACCTCTATAACTCCGGTGAATCTCTCCCAAGGGATACACAATGGTTCACCACTACAGCCATGACACCACAAAATCGAACCTCTCACACAGTGCCGGCAGTAATCCTTTTAGAATGTCGTCATGAGGGTTCACTGCCAATGAAGCCGATAAAAGCACTGCCCAAATTTTAGACAAGACTTGCACCAGTGATTATACACCAATGGCGGTACTGTGACTGCGAGAGTGTGACTATGAGCGTGTGTGCTCCCCCCCCCCTCTATTTCTTTCTTTCTCTCTCTCTCTCTATCCTAATCTTTCAAACTCGCATATTCCTTCCACCAGGGTAGGGTATACCACATATAACAGTCTTTCCCGATCGGATAGCATCTCAACATTCCCCTCTCTTCTGTTCCTTCCATCTTTAAACAGTGCGCATGGTATGATGATTGCCGATTTTCATAATAGATGCCACAAGAAAAACACGTGCAACAAAAAGCAAAAGAAAAGAAGGAAAGCCTCACAAATGGCAAATTAATTATCGGGGTCTCGCACAGGCGGGACTGTTGAGAAGAGCGAAGGCACAGAACAAATATTTCTGATCCGCAATTCATAACAGCGCACGCTGAAGAGACAAGCAGCAGCGTTATATAGTTTCATGGGTCCGTCGATCCAATTATTACTTAGTATAACACATCGTGTACGCACGCGCGCCCGCGTCGGAGATCGTGCATGATTACGGTGCCGCCTGTAACGCTCGCCCTGCGGCTACACAATCGCGAAAATCGCTCTCGCAAGCTAAGTCCCCTATATCGTCTCTCAGCGTAACGAAAACAACTCGGACCTCGTTTTCGCCGCCAGCCACGAGGCGACCGTCGTAGTGGCGCCTGTAAGTTGCTTTTAAGATTTGATTACGGCCGCCCCCCGGAGCAGTCACCGCCACCACCGTGTTAAGCTGATTAGCGGAGTACCGAGAACGTACGCTCTATACTAGGAAGCATGCATAATTCCGTCTGAACGCCACCACCCCCAGCCGACACGATCAAAACGTAGTGCTAATACGAGAGAGAGAGAGAGAGAGAGAGTGAGAGAGTGAGAGATAAAATCAGAAAATAGACTCTTTGCTTGATGCAGAATTCATGAAAGCGAGCCGCAGAGAACCAACAGCGTAAAAACAGCACACACATTCAAGAGACATTACAAGAACAGCTAAAGACAGCAGGAAGATCCACCTTAATTGTGTTTCATCCCAAATGAACTTCGGGACTTATTTTTGGGATCACGTTGTTTTACGAATGCAACATATACGCGCGGTATAACTACCAACACGGTGCCCCTCGTTAAGGCTTGTCCAAACGCGACAGGTAAGCCTTTCAAGTATACGAAGGAGGCGCACCGTCCTTCGTTATCGGCGCATCAAAGGCCATCGAGCACACTGTATTTTCCGTTCGAAAAAGGAGAATGCGAAGAGACTCTCTCTTTCTAAAAGCCAGCGCATACGACATCGCTTCAGGAAGGTTCGCTATATATCCGCAGGCCTAATGGTGCGACGCGTGTAAGCGCAGCAGCAAACGCAGTATCGAAACATGAAGTAGTTAGTCTCCTGTTCATGTGAGAGAACGCATGTGCGTGTATGAGTGCGTATATTTCTCGCGCTGAATTCAACAAGAGGAATCACTAATTACTCCGATTTTAGAAAGGCAGTGCAGACGGCGCTGGTCATTTCAGTTAGTATCGTGAACGGCGACTCCGGACCGATAGGGAAGAGACGCACGCCTCGCGTTGTCGATGACGTTAGGGCGAGAAGTCTGCAACGCAGGAACGTGGACGGAGTAAAAAAAAAAAAAAGCTCGTCCAAGAATTCTCCTGCGTCGGTATGCTTCCGTTCTGTTTGCACAGTCTGCAAATTTGTTGCTCCACGCTTCGTGCGGAGAAAGCCCAATGAGCGCTCGCGGAGAAATCGATATTCAAACAGGGACACGTACTGTACTACTACTACACTGCCGTTCCCGACCGCTCGTCTTTTTCTTCCCGCCCGAGCAGCCCCACAGTGCTCCGGCACCGTCGCCGTGTCTCTCTTCGTCATTCGGCTGCTTATGTCTCGCCCCGTCGTTCGCGTGCCTCACAATGGCGCGGTTATCTTCTGTACGAATTCGTTTCTTGAGGCGCACTCTACCAATGGGTTTTCTTTTTCCCGCCCCGTCCAGTGTCGCTCCAGTCGCTTTTCTTTTGGCTTATACGTTGCGCAGTTTCTTTCGCCTGGCTTCCTTGCGCTGGGAAGAGATATCACACACAAAAAAAAAAAGGCCCGCAGTGGCACCTTCAGTGTTTTCCCTCCATACTCACTCTCGCACTTTGTTTCCCTGCCATTTCCTGAGAGTGACTTTCTTTCCCCGAGAGGTTCGTTAGGCGCGGCTTATAAATATTACCCGGCGAACGCCAGCTGAATGCCTCTGCCACGTAAAGGAACAGCAAACACAGGTGACACCGCGAGACAGAACCGAACAAAGGAGGAGGCTGGAAGAAAGCGCGGGCGGTACATTTCCTCTTTCGACGGTTTATGCCCCGAAACGGGAAGCTCGTAAACACCGAAGGGCCAAAGGACCTCGCGCCCAGTCGAGCTCCTCCTTCCGGCAGCCCGGACAAGGTGACGCGAAAGGGATGAAAAACCGAACGACCTATAGAACGTGGAGAAGGAGACGACAAGCTAGGCACAGTAGACACACCGGAGCTCATGAAACATTGCGTAACGCAAGCCTGAACACGCGTCAATGAGCACGCAGTGAAGAAGGCGAGCTAAATATAGAAATTCCCAGCGATCGCAGAAGCTGCCTGCAGAGTGAGTGCGTATGCACGTATTTCAGTAATCGTCACTGTGGAACTTTCGCCGGAAGGCAAGTTTCTTTCCGCTACGTCGACCTCAATGAGAAGTTCGCCAGTCACTCAATGACGTACCACGTGTCCAGACTTGAATTCACGCGGGAATGTCCGCGCGCACTCAGTGCCTCACGATGGTTCGGAAAACAAAAAACAAGAATGGCAACGTGGCGCTCGCGATGGGAGACCGGCAAATGCAAACAATGAAAGCGCAGTAGTAGAAACACAGGAAAGCAATCACGGGCGTGCCAGCATCAAGGTGAGGGAAACGAGAAAACGTTATATAGAAAAAACAAAAAGCAGAATCGCAGAATCTGCTTTCGCAGAATGAGACAAACACGGAGTCCGGTTTCGCAGCCCAGAGCCAGCATGTTCCCTCACTCGGCCGGCTTCCAGAGGAACGAAGGAGGCGATGGAAAGGAAACAATACGCGGTGTAGGGCCAGGCAGAGGAAAATAAAAAATAAAAGCTCCGTTCGCGAGGCCTATTCCGTTTACATATTTTCACCTTATGCGCACCGTCTCGCACCTCACACATCCTTGAATTTCATTCTCGACGTCCAGAAGTGTGTTGCCATTCCAAGCGCGCAGCCGTTAGGAAAGACCGACTTTCTATACACACACCAGTCCCGCGCGTTTCGGGAAAAAAAAAAAAAAACGCGCCAAGCTGAAATAAGCTCCGAAAGGCGAGAGCAAACATGGCAACGACAACGTGAAACACAGCGCGCGTAAAGGGGGAAAAAAGCGAGACGCTAGAGCAAGAACGGACGAAAGCGAAGCCGAGACGGAACGCCGTGCCAGAGCGAAGTGGGTAAGAATGGGCGCCAGACGGTTGTCATTCGGAACATGCAAACGAGGCCAGCAGCTGGGCGAGACGAAGAAAAAGGTCAGCACAGAGCAGAGCGCACAGAACGCCGTCGTTTATTCAAGTATGTTGCATTTCTTTTTTTGGGGGGTTGGGGGGGTGGGGGGATCCACGTTTTACCGCAAAACATGAGCGCGAGTGCGGCTTGACACCGGCGCGTCACCCAGTGAGATCTTCCACGCGCTCGTCTCCGAGTTCTTTCCTGGCACCACACCTCGTCGGCGGCCTCCTCCGTCGCTTCGTTTCCTATACGACAGAGGCCCCAGCGTCGGTGCATTGCGGGAAGGCATCTCAGTCGGGCGCCACTGCCAGCTGTAGAAGGAGCCAGCGCGGCGGATAGAAGGCGCATAAATCACTTGCAGGGATGACAAACGCGCACATACAGAGAGGAGAAGTCGACGATAGCGCAAACTGACAGTCGGTTGAAAGTGCGCGCGTACATACGCCGGGGGAATGACTTTTCAAAAATACGTCGCGCCTGTCTCGCGAGACGTCCACATTTTCGGCGTCTGCGTACACGCGGCGCTAATTGCGGGTGATGAGAAGGGAAAAGCACCTGCTGCAATGAAGTTCGGTCAAGTTTCCGCGGCATGAGCGCCATGCATGCGAGGCACCCCACAAGCGAGAAGGCACGTGTCGCGCCTTAGCGCGGATAGAACGTTCGAACGAATGTGAGGTACAAGAAAACCCCGTAATACTAAATGGCCAAGACAAGACATTTGTGCGACTCAAAATGTTGCAACCACGAGCTGTCAGCGCTGAAGCTTCATTTATCCCTTTTATCGTGACATTATTTATATTTTTAACGAAATACCAACCTTTCCCGAGCAAACGGAGATAGATATCCAGATCACGAACCCGTCGCAACAGTAAAACGTCAACAAAGTTTTGCATGCCGAGGCGTTCCATGACGCCCTTTTTTGTGTCGCGCTAGAAAGAATAACTATCTTAGCTTGTACGTGTTTTCGCCCAGAGTGTGGTGCTAGTAGTCTGAGTTCCAAGAAACATCGAGAGAGTTGCTGCATTTTAACAACGTTGTCTCTGCTGTCGACGCAATGGAACGCAGAGCCGGGATTCTGCGGCAGCGGCAAGAGCGACTGTGATCAAAGAAAAACAAATCTGCTGGGTTTCAAACGCCGACACGAGTTCTGTACTGATTATATCTTCCAAAAATGTTGTGTCTAAGTGCACACAGAATCCTACAAAAGTGCATACTTAGCTATAAGATTACGCATTCATTCAGCAACTGTGGTTCTACAAACGTTGGTCTATGAACCATGGTAATCCTAAGCTTAGTGGATAACGACCATGAGCATAACTAAACAGACAACCGTCGTATCGCGAGCCTAATATCACACACTGTTCGCACAAAAAGCTGATTCACTACATAAAAATTAAATAGACTGCGTTTTTAATAAATCATGTGCAGGACATGCTCATCAAGAAATCACAAAGAGAGAGAGAGAGAGAGAGAAATAGATGAAAAGGAAAACGCAGGAAGCTTAACCTGGTAGAAGTAGACGGTTCGCTACCCTGCACAGGGGTGGGGAATAAGGGTTGTAAAAGAAAAAAGGAGAAAATTAACGTTTCTACCTATGGGGCTATATTTATACTATCAGTCCGCGTCAATGAATTTAGTGCAAAAAAAAAACAAAACAAACCTGGTCTCACTTTCCCTGAAGCGTCAGAAATCACGTAATGTCCCGCTGTAACATGTATTGGCAGAGCATAAGCGAACACAAAAGTAGAATAAGTAACATATAATTAAGAACACGCAATATTCAACATGCGAGCGACACTATAGGCAGGCAATGATTTCCCCTCTGTTTTGGCTCCCAAAACGCTAATCGATAAGCGCAAAGAAAATTTAAGTATATCTCGAATTACTGAAAATGTGTATGTTGATTTGTGACTAATTTGAAAGGAAACACGGCGTTTGTGCATCGGCAACAATTAGTCGCAACGTGCGGAATCCTACGTATTGACTGGGTAAAGACCATTTATATTTAGTGCTGCGAATCCTGTTGCGCTTAGCAACTGCGCTAAGCCACGAGGACCTCTCGAAGCTAATTTCAGTGCTCCCCTTCATACTGTTCACGACTGCACGTGCATGCAATTGTAAGTAGACGCAATGTACGCACTCAGCAAGAACAACTATACGAATCCGACGTCGTTAGAAACGTGCGGGACAGTGAAACAATGTGAATAGTGCTAGCGCACGCTCACCGATTAAAAGAATAATAAACATGAAAAACGAAAGCCAATGGCAAAAACGTCAGACACAACTAAGCTTCTTCAGAAGACTGTCTGACAAGGAAGAAAACAAAAACGCCAGGCCTGCGCGGAAGGCGCAGAACAGCCACTGCGAAAGCTAGCGGCCTTTCGGAGCCTTTTCAAAACACTGATTGGTGAATGTTTTGAAAAACTACAGCAAGCACACTTGCTTGGTGCCCACTACGGCGTTAATAATAAACTTTTGGGTAGTAGGCCGGCATTCGCAATGCCGTTTTTCGTCATTCTTCTGAGAAGCGTGGTATCCACTAAACACTTGTTAGGAATTTTGTGCCAATTACCCATGCAGTGGCTGACGACGATGAGAAATTATGTCTGAAGTGTAGTGCGCCACGCTTAATAGGGAAACAAGAGCAAGCTTTTGTGATAGTTTTGATCATTGAACGGCCCACTAGTTACGCTATTCGAATTGTGCGACGACTGGCTTTTTATTTATTTATTTATTTATTTATTTATTTATTTATTTATTTATTTATTTATTTATTTATTTATTACAAGTACCTAACATCACCTATTGGGCATTGTTGTAGGGGGGTTACAGTAGAAAATAGAATACAAAACAGCAAAATTAAAGGCAAATAAATCGTGCCTTACAGTATACAGGAGAAATTAACACTTGTAGTACAGCATTAGAACAAAAGACTGGTTCTTCTTTCGCTGTTGTAAAACGCTTTATAAGTCGTATTAACGCGATTGCTTTCCCGACAGCAAGCCTGCATAAGGCAAGTTTGCTAACTAGTCACAAGCAACGGTGTAGCTCAGTGGTAGGATACTGGGCTAGCACCCAGCGGACCCGGGTTCGAATCCTGCTGTGCCGTTGGTGCTAGGTCATGCCTGCCTAAGGCAAGTTTGACAACAAGTTACAAACACCGGCGTAACTCAGTGGTAGAATATTGGGCTGGCACTAAGCGGACTCGGTTTCACGCCCCACTGTGTCATTAATGGAAGGTTTCTTTTCCTAATTTCACACGATGTGGTTACAGACACCGGCGGCGGCGGCGGAGAACAACAACTGCGCATGACCAGAAAATTGATATCATAGCAACTTTCGCTGTAAAAAAAAAACCAAAGCAGGCTGGCTGCCAGGGCACGTCACGTACTACGTGGCTATAATCTAGCCGGCCCGTGCTAACCAAGAAAAGGAAGAAGAAAAAAAAAACACACACACACAGCACCGCCGTCGGAAAGATGACGACGGTACACTAAGCGAGAGACGCCGAGCCTCGCTAAATATCTGATGGCGTGCATCCCGAAAGAGCCCGGCGGTCGCCTTCCTCCATCTCTTCTTTGCAGCTCAGCACTCATTTGCATGCGTGCCCTTTTGTTTCCGCGCGGTGGTTAGGGAAAGTAGCAAGCGGCAATGCCTGAAAGAAGCATCGAGCCGCTGTTCGTGCTCCGGAACCACGCATTTTTTTTTCAATAGGCTCGTTATTAAATACACGAACGAAAGGCCTCTTCGCAGTTTTGTGGTGCGCGCGCAAAATGACGAAGAAGGAAACAAAAAATTGCAGCGAGGAATGCGAACAACTGATCGCTTTCTCGGCTCGCGCGATGCTACTATTAGGCCGCCCAGTCAGCCAGGAATAAATTAACTGGAGCGACGAGTTTACTTTCGCTGGGACTGTGAGCTCGAGCAGTTTAACAAACAAGTGCCGCTTGTTTGCTGAGCAGCGACGAAAGCCGATAAGAAAAGACCAGCAACCGGGGCCCAGATAATAGGGCTCTATTACAAGCAAGGTGGCAAATTAAAAGTGCCTCCGGAGGCGACTTAGTGATGGGAGAGCCACGTACGCTATTTCGGTGCCGCTGATCACTTTTTGTGCATCGTCAAAGCACACTGGAGAACACCGGATTCGGGCACGAATTCTCTCGTCGCAGCAAACTTCTTCGGCGACAAAATGCTATTAACCACGCCATAGTGAATGCGTAACTTTGAGCTCCCTTACTGAACGAATTATCGCATTATTACTCTATTCGTTTTTTTTTTCATGCAATTCAAATTCATGTGCAAAAACTCATAAGCCATAAAACAGTAAACTAGCAGTTTTGATGTGAATAACGGGACATCGACAAGTATGCGTATAATGTTTTAATGATTATGCTCATACACAGCTTCGAAGGAAACACTGCGTTTGTGCATCGGCATATATATATATATATATATATATATATGTATATATATATATATATATATATATATATATATATATATATATATATCAACAGAGAGAACTACACACTAGCAATTCATTTCCACGCAATTAATTTGTATCTGCGCTATTTCTTTCTCCATGTCCAGGCGATTTCTCGCAAAACATTCCATTGCCAAACGAGAAAAGGAAAGAGAAATAGGAGGAGGGCAAATAATCTACGAGGAGCTTGTACACAACGCCAGTGAAACACTTGTCTATAAAATCCTCCATTCGTAGTGCCACTCTTTGTCGTTTAAATGCGGAACACTTTCGCAAACTTTCGCAAGACAGCTACTTCTTGAATCACCGAGGAAAAAAAGGAACAATGTATTCCCCATGTATTTTTTTTAAGTCCCTGCTCTGCTGACGAGAGCCAGTTCTGCCTGTAGAGCGTGCTTCACCTTCGAACAATTAGCAATGAGGCAGAACTAGCGTTACTGACTTCGACAGACAAACAGACAGATAGATATGTGGGCTTCAACGTACCAAAACAACAATTTAAATATGAGAGACGCCGTAATGGAGGGCTTCGGAAATTATTTCGGCCACCTAAGGTTGTTTAACGTGCACCCAAATCTGAGCACACAGGTCTACAGCACTTTCCCCTCCATCGAAAATGCAGCTGTCGCAGCCAGGATTCGATCCCGCGACCTGCGGGTCAACAGCCGAGTACCTTAGCCACTAGACCACCGCGGCTGGGCTGGCTTCGAGAGATAGCGGGCAGTGTTGTGAAAGAACGGCTGGCATTAGGGCAAAATAATTTGTAACGTCGATTCCTCGCGTTTCCCACAGTTCATCAATATCGACCTTCCCGGTAATTTTACTTACATATATTAATGACACAAGCTCATTCGCTCGTCAAGAAAAAACAACATGTAAGCGTTAGTTTACCAATAATTATTGCGAAACTGTAGCATTCCCGCCGATGACGTACTAATCTCCGAACACACTGGACTGAACGACTAGTGGGCTGCATTCCATCGGTGTTGTGAAATGGCACCAATCATCTCGACGCTTTGGATGGCTTACACGGATTAAGTTCTTCAGGAAACAATCAGTGTTGTAGAACGCGTGACAAGCGTTGAACGCGCTTAAAGGCACGCGTGACAACTCACGCCTCATCGGGCGTTTTGTTAAAACACATAATATGGCGTGGATGTGAAATAGGGGCTAAAGTGTCGGGTCGAAATGCCTCGTAGAAAGTCAAACAAATACTAATGTTCATAAATACGAGAGAGTAATATCGCACGCAGGTGAAATATTTAACGCAAGGTCCCCCTTTCTTGACGTATTTTAAGCGTGGAGCTAGCTCATATCTATAATGCTGAGGAAGATTTTTCTCCTTTCCGCCTGCAGATTACACAGCTTCAGAAAAAAATTATACCCAGCCACGAAAATGCCCCTTAAATATTTTGACAGAGGTAGAAGTTATTGTTATAGAGACGAAATGCTAGCTACTACGTTTCGTAAATCTGTGTAATATGACGTCCTGCAAAAGGCCATGTGATATAACTTGACTCCAGCGAAGTAATTCTCTTCTCTTATTTCGCGCCTGACATGGAAAAGAAACCACGCGTTCTTTTACTTACGTCATTTCCGTGACAAAAATGACATCCATAAATTCTTGGCAGACAACGGCGGGAATATTTCTCGCGTTAAAGATACGGGAGAGCTCGATATTACCTGCAGTACATACACGTATGTATAATGCATATAATAAATGATATTCCCCGACTACTAGGCTTGCGCCAACGAGTCGACGGCGACGCAAGAGCAACAACGAGTGAAAGATCGCGTTGTAATCGCGTAGTGTCAGAGGAAAGGACGCCAGTTTACGTACGCCTGTGAAGACGCATAACCTCGACGATGGCACCGATACGGCCCCCGCGTCCAGTCCATTTCCTACCTTCACCGTCTGATATAGCCCACCCGGATGCTGAGATCGAGAAGAACCCACCAAAAAGAAAACGGGGCAGTTCAGGCTGATTCTCTCCTTTTCTCTATTATCCTTTTTCTCGTCACCAGGGAGTCGTATACCTGTTGGCAGGCTAGGTGCGCGATCCCAGGCTCCTTCAACGGCCACCCGATTCAGGCGTGTTTTTTTTAACCTCTTGGGACTCGTTGAACTCTTTTTGTTTGGTTGCACGGTAAAATAAATAACAGAAATAAAGGAAGCATGTACAACATCCAAGTAACCGGAAAGCAAAGGCGAGAGAGAGAGACAATAAAGTATAGCCTGTAAACCAACGAATGACTCAAACAAACAGCAGACAACCAGAACGCGAAACCTTCAAGAGCACTACCTCACGAGGAAGATATATAGCAACCAGGGTTGAGAAAGATAGAGAGGAGGGGAGAGGGGAAGGTGGAGCAAAAAAAAAAAGAAAACAGTGAAAAAAAAGGAAGCCGCGGACTGGTCCGATCCGGCCCAGGTTTGATGGAGGAACGCCTCTGCGCAGCACGAAGCACCGTTCCCCCAACTCTGAGAACTGCAGTAGCGCGCGCGAAGCGTTTGTTTGGCCACGCGCGCGGATTGCGGGACTCGAAGGTAGAAAGCAGCAGGTGAATTAGGATGATATGCGGAGAACAATGATAAAAAAAAAATGCAACACAGAGGGGGCAACCCGGGCGCAGGCAGAATGTGGGCGAACAGCTACGCGTTTCCGAAATACAGCGAAAAGGAAGCAACGCGATTCGCGGCCAGCGCAAATGGATGCAGAAAAAAAATAATAATAATAATAATAATAAACGGCGGTCGCCGACGCGAGTGGCTCACAGAAGCCAGTCCGATGGTCGTTCGCCACGCCCGCTTCGTGCCGCCAGAATAAACAGACGGCGAAGAGACGCACGAAAGTTTGGAGAAAGAGCGCTATTCAGAAATGCAAATTCGCCACCCAGTAGGCAAACCAGATGAGCTTAAAGGAAAGCGAAAGTATGGGAGAAAAACAACAAAACAAGCAGAGCAGGTAAACAGCGACGGGTTACCGGAAATGGCCAAGCAGAAAAACGAAGCTTAAAAAACAAAAAAAAAGCGTTTAAAAACTTAAAAGCGATGGAGGACGTTGGGAGCCTCGCCAGACGCATACACTAGAAGAAAAGTCGTCGCTGGAAAAACACTCACGCGAGAGAATAAACAATCAGCGCACTCGGCTGAAGCGGTACTATTCTCACTGCAGTTTAGGCCAAAGGGGGGATATCGCGGAAGACCAGAAACTTATCGGGCCACTGCGTATTTGTTTTTCTCCGATCGCAGTGCGGAAATTATTTCTGTTTCACGGAGAAATTTTCCAAACTCGAATATCCAAGCATAAGCGTGTGAGTGTTTACAGAAAATGTTTTCACGCGTAAATGTGCGGAAGTTCTTCTGTTTCACGGAGAAATTTCCGAACTCGAATATCCACGCACGAATGTGTTCACAGAAGAATTTCGCACGCGTAATTGTGCAGAAATTTTCCCGTTTCACGGAGGAATTTTTAACTGAACCGCGACAAACACCGCTAACAGAAGAAGACCCAAGGTCCAAAGCGGCGAAATTACACGCGCCTGAAGACCATACGCTACACGCACGCTAGCCGTGAATTCAGACTGTGTGAGCATTTAGACACGTACCATTTTATGACTATTTGAAAGCTAGTTATCAAGGGTCCAGGATCAAAGTGCACAATGTATCGCAACTGAAATGCAAGACAGTCCGCGGTGTTTTCGCTGAGACAAGCACAACGAACATGTCAGTTATGCTCAAATAATTCGCTGTGTCTTTGGGAGCACCACTGCCGGCCACGTGAAGGAGGCAGCCGAGTGTTTGCAACACACGCAACGGAATTACATATAAAAATATATACTTCCAAATGGCCGCGAAATACATTGGTGCTCATGAATATATATTTCCTGCAGGCTAGTGCAAAAACGCTTAACTATCCTTGACTATAGGCATCTCCGGTCCACCTCGGAAGAATCTGGAGATGTCCCGATCAACTTAACGGCGAAAATTTCATCGCAATATGTTTATTGTTTTTTTTATTTCAATAATCGCCAAACGAATCCAGTTCACCGATCGCGCCACGGATACGTGGTAAGTTAGATTAGGTTACGTTAGGCGAACCGCTAGCCAAACATTGTCAATATGCTCGTTATGATATATGTAGCCTTGAAATCCTTACGCCGACAGTGAACTTTTCGCTCAGAACTTTGCTTCGAAAGTTGCGCAGTTGGATTAAACCTGTCCCAACGTATCAGTTACAAAGGCTAAAAAGCAGTCAGCTCGGGCAGACTTGAGTGCCTCAAAGATCGAGAGAAAAAATAAAACTCTGTTACCTTGCACAAGAAAGTAAAACTAGTAACGACGATGAAGGAGCTACGTTTTAAGTTAACTCAAGCAAGTTTAAAAAAAAAAAGGCAAGCGTAGCATCGTTTGACCTCGCTTCAGTGCACCTGAAGCTAAGCGGAGAAACCGGGATTAAAAATCCAATTTAGAGAAGTGATCGTGACACTTAATGCATTCTTTCCTTCTTTTTCTTTTGCTATTTCGCATGAAACGGCTAATGATATGAACATTCCGCTTAGTATTCTTGAACGCCCCGCCGTGGTGGTCTGGTGGCTAAGGTATACTCGGCTGCTGACCCGCAGGTCGCGGGATCGAATCTCGGCTGCGGCGACTGCATTTCCGATGGAGGCGGAAATGTTGTAGGCCCGTGTGCTCAGATTTGGGTGCGCGGTAAAGAACGCCAGGAGGTCGAAATTTTCGGAGCCCTCCAGTACGGCGGCGTCTCTCATAATCATATATATGGTGGGTTTGGGACGTTAAACGCCCCATATCAATCAATCTTAGTATTCTTGAACGGAAGGCGAACATGCTTTCGTGGGTATAGAATGGCTCTCCGGGGCAACGAAGAAGGAGAAACGTATAGGAAAAAGCTCTGGTGTCGCATACAACGCTTTCAAACAGCGTTTTGACTAGCGCTTTCTGCAGCGCTTTGAAACAAAAGTATACCAGACATAACATGTCGCATAACGAGTTGGGCAACGAAAAAGATAGCAACAGTATTTTTAATACTTCGACGCAGCTGCGAAAAACAAACATTGTGGCAAATACTGGAATGCTCGAAGCAACCGTGGTAAATAACGACATGAAACGCGTTACGCCGAAAAAAAGGTAGAGAAAGCAGGACGCGACACTGTGTATTCTGAAGAATGCAGCTCGGTGGTCAGCGCTAAAAGGCGCAAAGTTTCGCGGATAATACATGCACGAAGCGAACAACGTTAGTAAAAATCTGTCAGCATCTGCTATATATACAGCAGAAAACGTGGTATATATAGGCGACCTCAGGACAGATAAATTGTCGATTACGTCTGCCGGCTTTCAAACTCCTACAACGACTAGGCGGGAAAGGAATGTTCGGGTGGCTTTCCAATCACGGTGTTCTTTATCGCTTTAGTGTCTTGATTTGTTTTTATTTTTTTTTGCTTATTATCACAGGCGCAGCCGGACAGTCTACGAAGCTCAAACCCGTGCGATAATAAATTTAAAGAAAAGTACTGGGCAAGGGGACAAAGCATGCAGTGTGCGCCTGTGTTTCCTGCGGGGAAATCACTGCTAATGGGCAATGAGAGGAGGAGAAGAAAAAAACTTGACCGAGGCCAATCGCCACATTGTTTAAGAGAGATTACTTTGGTGAGGCATTAGTAATGCCAAGCCTGCAAACGGGCACGTAGGGAACGGTGTTTCAGCACCATTAACTTCGTCGGAAAAGTGTGCCGGAATCCAGCTGACCCAGAGGTTCTATTTCTGCTTCTTCATTACGTGTCCGTTTTCAGTTTCCTATGGCAAGCGGGGGGAAGCGTGTTTAGACTCCACTAACGTATATAGCCTGCTATTTCTTGAGCTAACTGTTCCCTTCTTTAGTGATTTTTAGTGGCGCGGTGCACGAGTAGAGCATCGTCATTTTGCAGATATGTTTCAAGAAATGGTGTTTTAGGAAATTTCATCGGGGAATCTGACACTACTGCTAAGCCAAACAACGTTTTCGGCAGTAATGACAAACCTGTAACTTGTAATACGTACGTACAGGTGGCGATTAGTGGTATATAGCTAATTTCGAGTTCTCCAGATCCGTCGTCTATATTGAAGAAGATAAAAGCATCAAAAAAGAACTGTGACCGCACGTCACCTTCTGTTTGCTTTGCGGCGATGCTCGACAGTGCAGTCAACAGGCAACTTCCGCAGCCAAGCGCATATATACGCTGCGTTTCCCGCCTCACGAAGAACAGCTCGCGCGAGAAACCAATTGTCTGAACTGCGGTGTGCAGCCACGTGGTTCATGTGTGCGGGAAAGCCAACTTCAGGAGCGAGTGTAGTCGCGCGTGAGGTGTAATTAATTTAGGCGTTCGCCACAAAAAAAAAAAAAAAAAAGAAAACTTGGGTAAAGGCCAACTAGAGATGTTTTTGCGAAGCCGATCACTCTAGATGCATAACAGAACAAAAGTAAGCCCACTCAGCGGCGTACAAGAAGATTGCAGAACCAGGCTTCGAAGAATTAACATACGTTCAGTAAAGCGACAAAACCAGATCTAAGTACGCAGATGTCCCTTGCCTCTGGCCTCCATCGAAATGCCGCCACTGGATGGAAGGATCGAAGCCCACGGCCTCTAGCCTATCAGCGCGACACCTTACGTGCTACGGTACCACAGACGATATTCTCAAGGGGCACGATTATCCCTTTTATCTTATTCCCGTATTTATACTTGGTTAAAAACGTTTTTCACCCCCTTCGTAGAGTTAGAATGTATTCGAGTGAGTACCAGAATATATCGCAGCTGTTCCCTTTACTTTCGTGTATCCGTATTTTGCTTTCGCGGTAGCAAGCTTTTGATTTGATTTGTGGGGTTTAACGTCCCAAAACGACGCTATGATTATGAGAGACGCCGTAGTGGAGGGCTCCGAAAATTTCGACCACCTGGGGTTCTTTAACGTGCACCCAAATCTGAACACACGGGCCTACAACATTTCCGCCTCCCTCGGAAATGCAGCCATCGCAGACGGGATTCGATCCCGCGACCTGCGGGTCAGCAGCCGGGTACCTTAGCCACTAGACCACCGCGGCGGGGCTAGCAAGCTTTTGTCAAATTATTCGCAAAATAAGCGTCCGCGCCGCAAATAGTGCGAAGAACGCCGTGCTCGATCCCAGTTTTCAGTCGTTTTCGCCTTCGTCAATACTGGTTCCAGAAAAGCGCGCTTCAACGAGCGGCCTGGAATGAAACCCTCATTCTTTTATGCTGCGTTGCTATATACCCAATGACGCCGCGACGGCCACCAATCGCAAACTAATAAGCCACCGATCTACCGGCATTCGCTTGCCTTCCTTCGGTGCCAGATAATTCGGAAGAATGTTCGACCGACGACCATTAGATGGACATCGGTGGCGCGGCTACGTACATCATATGCGAAGCCGCGTCGCGCTCCGCCAGAGACCTGCCAGACGCAGGCGTCCGCAATCAGTCGCGAAATCATTTGTCACCTTCCTCGTAGAGGACGCAGCGCGGTGCCTGGCTCGGGAAGCGGTTGCGCCGAGGGGAATACAGCGCCTGCTGCAGAGCGCCATGGCTTCGCAGGCACTGGCTTCCATAAATTGGCTGTCACGAGCGGAGATGCCTTACGCACGAGCAAGGCAAGTCATTACAACACAAACGCGAGAAGGGATTGGACGCTCGTAAAAAAAAAAGCGCAACGCAACGAAACGTGCTGGAAGCACTATAGCCTTCGACAACGTATGTTTTACCGGGGCATTAAAATGAAACAGCGATTTAATTATTACGGATAAATTATATCTGAATAAATGAACTGTCATTAGTTTCACCGTCGTATAACCATATAGTCGTTAATCTCAATCATGAGTCGACTCACTCGGGCTCAGATCGAGCCGCGGTGGTAAGGCACTCGGCTGCAGCACCCGCAGGTCGCGGGATAGAATCTCGGCTGCGACGGCTGCATTTTCGATGGAGGCGAAAATCCTGTAGGCCCGTGTGCTCAGATTTGGGTGCACGTTAAAGGAACCCCAGGTGGTCGAAATTTCCGGAGCCTGGCTCCACTACGGCGCCTCTCATAATCATATGGTGGTTTTGGGACGTTAAACCCTACATATCAATTATTTGTTCAATCAATCAATCAATCAATCAATCATATCGATCTGCGAGTCTGAGTGAGTCGAGGTGAGTAATATTTCGGCGAGTGTGAGTGCGAGTGAGTCCGGTTGAGGAAGACTTTGATGAGTGTGAGTACGCTCCATGAGGGGGTCGTGTGAGCTCCACATTGTCTTGCCGACGTCTCGCATATAACTATACGTGTTTGCACCAAAAGCAAAGCTGAAGAACCAAGAATGCACGCGTGGGAATTTCCGGTCATCCTGCGGAAGGATGCGGCAGTAAGCATTTCCTTTCTTCACTTATATTGGCACTTCGTGCCTTGACCATCCAATACAAATTCACGCGAACTTGACATCCCTGTCTTTCCTTTCCATCGTTCCTTCACCATCTTGTTCGCCACTCCGATTAACACAACTATAGGCCCAAAACGCCGACAGAGCAAATTTAGAAGTTGCGACTAAGCTCTCATATCGAAATACTCACTCGGGCTAACTCGACTTCACACGCTTCGATTTCCAGACCTGTTTTCGCGTTATTTGCGGCTTCTATTAGTTCATCTAAAGTGTTGGAGACACCCAGCCCAAGAAGTTTAACCGTAGAGGTGTTCGGGGGAAGCCCTAGCGCAGTCTTGATGCCTTTCCTTATAATGGCTTGAATTTTATCTTTTTTTGCTCTACCTAATTTAAGATAAGGGGCAACGTATTTGCGCGTGACGCAGAAAGGTTTACCTGGCGTTGCGTCTCACTCCGTCGTTTCCTTACCATTCTTTTTTTCTGTGCAGAATAGCCAATCGGGCGCGCGTCTCCCTGTCCTTTTTTTCTCCCTTCTATTTCTTTAAGGTAACCACGAGAACGAGTGATAAATGCTAGCATGTTTGACTACGTATATATATATATATATATATATATATATATATATATATATATATATATATATATATATATATATATATATATATATATATATATCATGGAAAGAAGCACGCTCTTCGCTCGTTTAACCTTCGTTTTTATCGAGTCGGAAAGCTCGACGATGAGGCGCGACCAAATCCAACTTCGACTCCCGCCACACTCGACACAGACAACGCTACAAGGGCTGCCCGAGGTCGTGCTCGTTGCTTGCCGATATGGGCGTTCTATCGACGGCTGTGGTTTTTTTCGCCGAATGCCCTCGGTTCGGCAAAGGGCAGATTCGCACGGGCAGCACAAACGCGCCGACAACAAACAGGTGCTCTGCGGGCCATCAATCATTCTGGCGCCGATTGGTCCGCTCGATATACACTCACTGCGAGCGCGGCAACAGCGAGAGGTCTTGCGTGTAAACAGCTGCTGTCTCTTTACCCACGACGTTCTTGTACATTACGCAGAGGAGGATGTTCGAGAACAGCGTTCAAATTTTCAAATTGTCGCTAGTATCTTCTGTATCAAACATTTTTCGTTCTATCCGCTTATCAGGCATTCCATTCGAGACACGAGTACACTAATAATAAGTGTGTTGTAGGCCCGTGTGCTCAGATTTGGGTGCACGTTAAAGAACCCCAGGTGGTCTAAATTTCCGGAGCCCTCCACTACGGCGTCTCTCATAATCATATGGTGGTTTTGGGACGTTAAACCCCACAAATCAATCAACTAATAATAAGTGGGATCGGAGGTCGATTACACGTGTTCACGCGTCACACCATGCTGGGCGACAGAGTAATGACATTCGACTCCTGTAAATCATCGCGAGCGTATTCTCTACTAGCTACGAAAAACGTACCTACACTGTAAAAAATATCCGTGTTTTAACGTCGGAGCAGACCGTAGAAACTACAGAGTAACATCTGTTTCCTGAAAAATAGCGAGACTGGACGTTTAAAGCACAAACTGTGCTGCGGTTTATGGGAAACAGCAGGAGTTGCCGTAAAGCAGCAGTCGATGTTTCCGTTCTTTCGCTCCTTCCGTAAAACACCAGAAAAACGTATGTCTTCTGTACTTCAAGAACACGCTTCCGTGATTTGTGTGCACGGCGACATACTGGCTGAACTTTGACCATTCCCCCCGTTCGACAATGATACAGTGAACTAGAACAGAAAGTTAAGCGACAGCCATGGGCAATGCCTTGAGAGAGCTGTCGGCGACATACTGGCTGAACTTTGACCATTCCCCCCGTTCGACAATGATACAGTGAACTAGAACAGAAAATTAAGCGATAGCCATGGACAATGCCTTGAGAGAGCTATCGTGGCGGGTGGCTAACGTATACATACAGCGGCAACGCTGCAGTCGCCGACTAAGATGAGGCGTCCCACAGTGTGTAAGGAATGCGCAGATTCGCATTGTACGCTCATGGAAAGTCAGAAAACGAAGACGGAAAGTGTGATAACTGGGCAGGCTTTGATGAGGAAATTAAGCTTAGAGCAACATTGGGTTCGAAGATAGACTAAGAAATACGAGAGAATGAGGAAGAGAAACTGTTCATTAACTCACAATGGAGAAAAAGAGCTGCATGCAGGATCACTGGAAAGTGCCAGTATGGATACATATATATATTCGGAGAGGCGGAGAAGGATAGCAGCGGTAAAAAAGAAAAAGAGAACGTTTCAGAGTTTTTACCGATTAAGGAAGAGGATAATTACAGCATTATGATACTTCACCGCAAGGGAAGCTAAATTTACTATTAGTAGCGAAGTCGGGTTGCCATAAAAAGTTATAAAGCGAGACGATATGGTGGGCCAGCCTTCGTTAGTGTGGTCACACTGACGAAGGCTGGCCCATCAGCCGAAACATTTGTAATTAGTAAAGGTGTTTCGGCGTACGTCGTGCTTTTTCGCTTCCGATATATATATATATATATATATATATATATATATATATATATATATATATATATATATATATATATATATATATATATATATATATATATATATATATATATATATATATATCGTCGAAAGGCGCTGCACTTCGTTTTCAATCTTGCAAGATTGAAAGCGAACAGGTACTTGTACTGCGTCTATGAGACTTTATTGACAAAAGATAGTGAAAAAAAAACATACCCGTCCAAGAATCCCTGCATATATGTGAATCTTGATGGTGTGCATAATAGTTTACGTTTTTTTTTTTTCGTCACATCGTGAGAATGCACGACACACAGAAGAAGAGACAGTGTACATGTTCTCCTATTTTCGTTCCTTTTTTTTTTCGTGCTTGCAAGCCTTGACTTGTTTAGTGAGAGCAATCCTATAATCGTAGCTGCGTTGTATAGTTGGCACACCAATTAACACGCAGTCAATGAAACACAGTAATGAAGTGTATTTTAAAAGGGTGCGGTTTGCTGTTTCTTTGTATGAACTCGTTGTTTTCACGCTGTTTCGCACCGTCAAGCCTACCATGCAAGCTCAAGCCCAATAATAAAATTTGGAAGGCTCGGGGAAACGTTTGTTCTTTTTATGAATTCATGAGTCTACTCGGTGAACACCGACGGCGACTTCACTTCGTCACCGAAGAATTCATCGGTTGTTGAATGGTTCTCACTACCTGCGACGAGAACATCGATTCTTCAGAACTATTTCCCTTTACACCACTTTTCCTGAATAACCGATAAATTTTTTGCACCACCATAGCTCTTCCCAACCACAACAGGCCAAAAGAAAAAAAAATGCGTTGATGGTCACACAAAATAACACGACTGCTGCGGTGTGTCCGGCCATCACTGCCCAATAGAATGGGTGCAAGATAGCATCGGTGCATCGTGGTGTCGGCTAGAATACAAAAACAAATTGTAGGCAGGCGCTAAAGTAGTCAGTTTGCCCCAAAGGGAGCGTCGCGAGTTCGATTAAAAGCCGCACCACCCGCCGGTGCCGTTTCAGCTGAGCGCCTCCCTTCGTAGCCTAAGAGGGCGCTACGAGCGTCGTGTACATCAGTCACGGCTGCATCTGCTCCCACAAAAACGCCGGATTGCCCCGGAACTTCTCTTCCTGCCTCCAAGATTCCTGTGCGCAAGGTCAGTAAAGCTGCTAAGACTCTTTTGCAACCAAAATCTTCGGGACTTAAAGCACAGAAGCGAAAAAAACCCCACAACGAGGACGCGCCCGGGGTACGTTCAAGGCTAGGCCTAACAAAGCACCCGCGCCCATGACCTACTACACTCCTGACCTGCCCAGAGAGCACCTCTTCCAGCGCCCACGTTCTAGTTCATACCTTCTGCCGCTAGGGCCGTCACCTACGAGCGGCGTGGCGCTAGTCAGCACCTGCTCGCTGACGTCATCTTCACTCTTTGTGGTCAAATTTTGACCAACAAAGCACTCGTAGTGCGTATTTATGATCCAAAATTTAGAATTATTCAGAAATAATAATACTAAAAGACATTCAGAATTTTTTTGCAATAAAATGCACGCTACCACGCATAGGCTGCCCTACATCGTGTAAATCTACGGGTTCCCACGTTTGTCAACCAGTGTGCTATAAATACTCAAGCGCTCTGAACACCTTGCTTAACCAGCAATGTATGGGAAGAAATAGTCACATATATGCCGCCAGTTCACTACAGAATGCAGGCATTCTTATACCAGCGCCTACAAAACAACCGTAAAGAAACAGACGAACAGGTTATAGGTAGCGCCACCAATGGTGAGCGGTTGAACGAGAGCGGGGACACGCGCTCCCATAGGAACCCCGCTATCTGAACAGGTCAGGAGTGTAGTAGGTCATGCCCGCGCCGACCCAACACTGGCGCGGGCGCAACGCCGGCTACTAGTGACCCCAATGCCGAAGTGCCCATGATGCTGTCCGCGTTCGACATGGACACCACACCACCTTTGAGTGCAACAGACAAAGCACACGTGTTTTCCATGCCTGCACCGCTTGCAAGTCATACGTTCATTACTACAAAAATAGGTGTAGGAGACGACAGGGGCAGGAACTATCACTTGGCTGTGTGTAAACTTATTTTGCCATATTTGGCGGAATCTGAGTGACAGCCGTGAGGTACGATTGGTGCTCGCATTTTGCATGCAGGTTGTGTTGCATCTTGTTATTGATTTACGTGCTCAGGACCAAGTAGTGCTAGCAGTTCATTTGTTTGGTTCCTCACTTGTCAAGTTTTTTGGCGCACTCTTCACTTGTTCAGCTCAGTGGTCTCTGGCACCCTACGTGGTCAAGGCAGGCGGCTATTGTCAGAGCTCTCTCACCTTCCTGCGAAGTCCATCACCTGGCACACATCACAATCAGGTAGGCATTTATTTCACCGTTATCGATCATTACCTATCTTATAAACAGTTATAAGGTGCACTCGCATGCCACAGCTCATACGAGCTAGGCATGTAACATGTCTGTCGCTATTATAAGGTGAATAATGAAACACGTGTTTGCCATGCTTGCATCGCTCATACATACCTTATTACTAAATTAGGCACAGAAAACAGTAGGGGTAGCAACGGTAACATTACTGTGCGTAGGCATATTTCAGTGCATTTTGTGGATTTTTAGTGTCGGCTATGAGGTACGACCATAGTGCTCGCACGCTGTGTTGCACCTTTATTGAGTTGCGCATGCAGGAAGCAGTACAGTGAACAGTTTAATTCTTCGGAATTATATGAAGCATTGCTTGCACTCAGCAATAACGGCATTTTTCCTTTGTTAGTGTCACTTAATTGTATTATTGTGGTGAAGCCTGCTGTTGAGTTGCATCTTTGTAGTTTGAGGATGTCACAGGTCTGTTTGTGCACGCACTCATTAGTGATCTCCTCGGTGCCCATGCACATGGCTGTTATAAGGTGCACTTGTAAGCCGGATCAGCAGGAGTCTGCTGTCACGTACACACCAGGCGTGTACGTGTCTTTGTCGTCTTATCGAGCGCAGACAAAGCACTCGTGTTTTCCATGCCTGCATCGCTTGCAAGTCATACGTCCATTACTACAAAAATAGGTGTAGGAGACGACAGGGGCAGCAACTGTCACTTGGCTGTGTGTAAACTTATTTTGCCGTACTTGGCGGAATTTGAGTGACAGCCGTGAGGTACGATTGGTGCTCGCATTTTGCATGCAGGTTGTGTTGCATCTTGTTATTGATTTACGTGCTCAGGACCAAGTAGTGCTAGCAGTTCATTTGTTTGGTTCCTCACTTGTCAAGTTTTTTGGCGCACTCTTCACTTGTTCAGCTCAGTGGTCTCTGGCACCCTACGTGGTCAAGGCAGGCGGCTATTGTCAGAGCTCTCTCACCTTCCTGCGAAGTCCATCACCTGGCACACATCACAATCAGGTAGGCATTTATTTCACCGTTATCGATCATTACCTATCTTATAAACAGTTATAAGGTGCACTCGCATGCCACAGCTCATACGAGCTAGGCATGTAACATGTCTGTCGCTATTATAAGGTGAATAATGAAACACGTGTTTGCCATGCTTGCATCGCTCATACATACCTTATTACTAAATTAGGCACAGAAAACAGTAGGGGTAGCAACGGTAACATTACTGTGCGTAGGCATATTTCAGTGCATTTTGTGGATTTTTAGTGTCGGCTATGAGGTACGACCATAGTGCTCGCACGCTGTGTTGCACCTTTATTGAGTTGCGCATGCAGGAAGCAGTACAGTGAACAGTTTAATTCTTCGGAATTATATGAAGCATTGCTTGCACTCAGCAATAACGGCATTTTTCCTTTGTTAGTGTCACTTAATTGTATTATTGTGGTGAAGCCTGCTGTTGAGTTGCATCTTTGTAGTTTGAGGATGTCACAGGTCAGTTTGTGCACGCACTCATTAGTGATCTCCTCGGTGCCCATGCACATGGCTGTTATAAGGTGCACTTGTAAGCCGGATCAGCAGGAGTCTGCTGTCACGTACACACCAGGCGTGTACGTGTCTTTGTCGTCTTATCGAGCGCAGACAAAGCACTCGTGTTTTCCATGCCTGCATCGCTTGCAAGTCATACGTCCATTACTACAAAAATAGGTGTAGGAGACGACAGGGGCAGCAACTGTCACTTGGCTGTGTGTAAACTTATTTTGCCGTACTTGGCGGAATTTGAGTGACAGCCGTGAGGTACGATTGGCGCTCGCATTTCGCATGCATGTTCTGTTGTGTCTATTGATTTGCGTGCTCAGCAGTTCATTTCTTTGGAATTGCACGACACATTGCTTACACCCGACAACATTGCGAATTTGCACGTCACTTAGCCATACTACTGCTTAACTGCAGCTAATCCAGCATGGGAGTCCTTGTGTGTACCCAAGAAGTTGGTGTATGGCAACAGAATCAAGCGATCGCATATGCGAAGTTTTGGGTGCCCTATCTTGAAGCCACCCATTTCCATCTCTTGCGCATACTACTGGCAGGCTACGGTGCAATTCATACTTGGTATCAACTGTTTGATTAGTCAATATATCACAAAAAGCTTTAAGTAATTGTTTAAAGTAATTATGTTTCAAGCTAAAATTTTAAAGTAATTGTATTCAATATTGGACCTGGCTGCACTTGAGAGGCTGAAGCTGCTTTCACATATGTGCAAGATATGAACATCTGTTGTCAACATTAGCGATATAATGGATAGCATTACTTAAGTTGTGAACATGTGTAATGTTGGAGCATATGCTAAGCTCACTTTTGACTGCACATTCAGGAATAGCCTTTTAAGAGACCCAAGTTGCGCAAGTATGGGTGCAGTTTTCTGTAGAATTTGTGCAGTTAATGTTACAGTCTCCGTCATTATTTCTTTTCCTTGCGCCGCCTGCTTCAACTTAGTTTAAACATTTGTAGCAGGTCAAGAATATTTATATTCACTGTGCTCTTATATAGAGGACTGCTTAAAAAGCATTGGCTAATGTTCATATGAAATTGAACATAACCTGACATGCTAACCAGATATTGGAATGATTCTACTATTGTAGACTGTAAGGTATTATTACCATTGTAGCAGTGTTTTTATTATAAAATTGGGCGGTCTGAAAAAGTGCACAAGCCAGTGAATGTAATTTAGCAAAATAAGTGCTCTACCTTCATTGCAGCCATAACATCAATGAAGAATGCCCACTTGCCGGCATTGCGCACAGACATTTTCAACATTGACCGACTACTTCGAGCACTACCACTATCACAGCAGTGTGTTGGGCGGTGCCCTTTGCCCTTGTGAGCCTTGTGGAGCTTTGTTTAAAAACTATCAGAGCCTAAGAAGTCACGTCTTCAGACATCACAAGAAGCGATGCAGCAAACAGACTGATGATGCGTTTGTCTGCTCTGTGTTGTCATGCGGGGCGAGTGTGCCTACTCGCACGGAGCTTCTTGGTCACATAGCTGCCCATCTGGAGAGTGGAATTGATGCTGTTATGTGTCCTTTTGTGGGTTGTGGTAGTGTGCTGAGGTCAGCAGGTTCCTTCAGAACACATGTTTCAAGGTATCACCGGGGCAAAACTGCAACACAGTGCACGGAAGTACCTGAAATTGAATCCAGTTCAGATCAAGAGCACAGTAGCACACCCCCTGCTGATGTTGGAGATAACTGTGAAAGGGAGTCTGGTTGTGACAGCGATTTGCCGCTGAACCCCTTTTTTTTTTTATAGTGATGTCATAATCGTGGAGTGCACGCCATTTTCCTGCTCATATGCTTTGGTGTTTACAAAAACAAAAGGAGCCTTTTTTATTTTGCAAACAAAATCTGTTGCAATCAATGCTCTATCTCGTCCACTTCTTTTTTTCTTGTCTATGTGGTTTACGTCCCTACCTTTCTTCAGCCTGAACCTACTAGCCAACAACATGTTCTAGTAAGCTGGTGCAGTAGTTTCAGGGTGGTATTCCCCACCAGTCTGTTTTTTGTCTTCTTTTTTTGGCGTGTCACAGCTGTTGCACTCAATTGTAGGGTGGTAATATAGTTCTACATTTCAATCAGTTTTCACTTTAATATCTCTACAGATGAATTCATCTATTATCAAGTAACTGTTATTTACTTTGATTTTTGGAATAATTGCAGGAAATCTTCCAGGAGAGGATGGCGGCCTGTGCGCCTGCATTATTTCAGATGATGGAGGAGGCGCCGACGAAACATACTATGGAACTGGTGGTGCGCGTGAGAGACGAAGGACAAAGAGAAAAAGCAGTCCAGGTAGCTGTGCTACCATTCCTCTGCGCGCATTTTAAGGAAGACAAGAACTACCTTTACCAAGTATTTGAAGTAAGTTTCACTTTGTTGCATTATGTTAGTACAAAACTGGACAGTAACATCTTTTCAGAAAGTGATGTATTGGTTTGTTGAGAACAGCTTTAGGTTCTAGATTTTATAGAATACAGTCGATCCCGGGTATATCAAACTATGATATATCGAATTATTGGCTATATCAAAAAGTTGAGAGATCCCCTTGAATTTCCCATGCAAAAATACGGGACTGCTGTACACATCTATCGAACTCACGCACAGCAGAACATCCGCTAAATTGAACTCTGAGCCACGCTAAAGCCCACAAATTGCATTTTTCCTAACAAATAATGATCATTTATAGCCACAATTCGACAAGTTCCGATCCCTTTTCGCGTGCAAGTGACTAAAAGGGGGTGCTGAAAAGTGAAACATTGAAACTCCATCTTGCTGATCTAGCTCGTTGCACAGCACTTGTGAGTGCACCGGTATGCTTGATGTGCGATCTGCAGGTTTTAACGTGGGGGCATGGTGATGACCGAGGGCACCAAAACGAAGTGGAATGACTTAAGGAAGTTTAGTGATCTCATTGCGATGTTCGCATTCAATCGTGTATGATGGCATGTGGGACTGAAAAGCGTGGCCTTCGAGATGTGCAACTTCATGAGGTATTTTGGTGCTTCCGGTTTTAGAACGCTCATTTCGGAGGCTACGCTTTTTTCTAGCTTTCCGCACCAAAGCAACAGCTGTCGGTTACAAAATGACAAAGCCACAAGTGACATCGCTATCACCAACATGCTGACGGTGGGAGCTTGCTCGTTTGTGGGCAGCATCGCCTTTTGTGGCTTGTGGACCTGTGTACTTCTCGCCTCGTTACTGATAAATCATCATTTGGAAGTCGGCGCTACACATTGATACGCTCGTAGCGATAAAAATCATGGCTGGTGCTAGGAGCGACCTCAAGTAAAGCACAGTCGTGAACTGTTTCTTTGCGGGCTTTGTGCCAGGTGACGACTTTGAGTGCGTCATGACTGCTGTCAAGGGCGTACAATGCCTCAGTAAATTCTATGCCTTGTTAGTGTTTTCGGGCACCATCTCGGACAGCGAGCGGCTTCATTGGAGCAGAAGACGACGTCGCTGGTTCTGACTGCATGGATGCCGAGATGATGCCCAATGTTGACGGTGCCGTGGAATTATTGCTTTCGCCACCAACGCTCTACGGAGCTTACATTGGCATTCAGTGCCACTCAGCGCTGTTGTGGCCGAATGAGCTGAATTTGCTTACTTGGAAGGGTCCAGTGATATTGAGGACAACTGAAACTTGGTGGCACGCAAAAAGAGAGAAAAGTTTACAGACTATTTTCAAGTGAAATGAAGTGCGATAACTTGCAAAAGTAGATGTTCAGGCCTTGTTCTTTATCATATTGTGAGAGAATCATTCTTTAAGTGCTTGTTAGGATTTCAAAAAACTGTTTTTAGGTCTGAGATGCTCTAATTTATGCCTTAAATACACATATTTTGTGTTTCGACTCATCGATATATTGAACTACATATATCGCGATCCCCTTCGAGTTCAATATATCTGGGATCGACTGAATGCTGTGCAGGTTTTTAGCACAAAACAATAGCTTTTTCAGTTGAATTTTGTGAAAAAAGCTGCTTTTGTATAAAGGAAAATTAAACTTTGACTGCTGAAATCAGTTTTCTTCTAATTTCACAATTTCTGAACTTTGAGCAGACTTAACTTTTTTACACTTCTTAATCGATGTATTTTCTTCCCATAAAGAACAAGTGCAATGCTACCGTATGAGAATTTAGTGACCGCTGCAGCAAAATTTTTTGACAGAACAAATATGCTAAACATCCAAAAATACCTAATTCATGAATTGCTGGACACAAGTTAAAAGGAGGATAGTGTAGCTTTGCATATCTTTTGCCTTTGTGCTTCATTTTAAGGTAATTTTGGTGGCTTTGTACAGCAGCATTATTCATTAAAATTACACCGGAACACGCGCTTTGTCACAAGTATCAGCATTTGAAGATAGTGTAAAAAAAAGGCAATTTTCAATTTTTTTGTGGAACTTACTTTGGTTATCCGCATTGTGTCGTAGTCACAAAAATGTTCTGAAAAAAAAAATACACTGCCCTTGAGCCAACAGTTAGTGCGGGCAGGTGCCATTGTTTCATCAGAGCCACTAGGATAGGGAGTGAAGTCCCCAAGCATCCGACTATAAAGTTCACAGAGTGAATGAGAAGGAACGTAGCGCTGTGAAAAGTGAGACTTCATGCAACAAAAACTGTGTTGGGGCATGGTGCACGCATGGTGAACCACAGTGCACAAACTTGGTTTACTAGCCTTTTTCAGGCTCAATGGGAAAAAAAGTGTTTGTGTGCAATCAGAGTGCTCCACATGCACAAAGCATTAGTTTTTTGCAATGCACTGCAGAACAATGTTTCTCGTCACTTTGGCTGTAGTGCCTCATTACGACGCAGTGAGGAGGGCACTAAGAATGGGAATAGGCCAGAGTTGTTGCAAGATGTTGCTCACTTTGTCCCTTGCTGTCGCACATGCAAAATAATTTTAAGCAATACTATCACCACTAACATTGATATATTGACCTGCAATCATTCAGAGTTGTCTATGATGTTGCTGTAATCCAAAGAGAAAAATGAATCAAAATGTGAGCAGGTTTTTTTGCGTGCTCGCTATCCATTCTACTTTGCTCTAAAATTGTTCCAAGTTTCAAGGCTCCTAGGTAGGTAATTTGTACTTGGTGCACACAGCCTGCAATAGACCAGGAACCATGGTGGAAAACGGAATTGCAGGGATCGCATCTCTGATTTATATATTGGAATGGCCGCAACTGTACATATCTCTTTGTGCTTTTGTGTACATGGGATATTTTTGCTCATCCAGGAGGGAACAAGCATCACTGAAAAGCTTGCCGAGTTGCCATCAACGCCTACAATCATTGCACTGGGTGAGTTCCCTTGTCGATATCATTATGTGTTGATTGTTGTGCGAGGAGGTCAAGTAAATTGATGACATTTTACAACATGAGTGTGAGCCTAACTCCAGCTACAAGGTGCAGTAGATACTTATACACTTAAATAACAGATGTTGTCGGAGGAGAAGAGTGGAAGATGAGGGCAGACCTGCAACTGGGTTTTATTCAGTACACTCATGCAGGGAACCTGCGTTCATTCTGATAGTCTGAGTGAAGTATCACAGACACAATCATTGCTTTTGTTCATTAGGAAAAAAGCCTAGGCAAGCTCAAGTGCCATTGGGTCACAACTGCATCTCAATTCTTGTCTTTGCCAGTAAAGTCTGCCATGGTTTACTAAAAGTAAACAATTCGTATGCATTTAAGTTGGGCAGGTGAGAACCTTGTCTGGTCTTTATCAAGGGCTGGTGTTCCCTACATCATTCATTTATACATTGACCTGTATGACCAATGTTAACATTCCTCCATGTCTGAGTGACTTCGTTATCCTACTTGACGAGCGCACGTCGAACTCAGTGGGGTGGCACTTAGTGCAATCTTGCACACCTCATAGAGGCAATGCGGGGTCTTAGCATTTACCTTGAACGGCACAGAAGAGTAACCTTCACCCACAAACTAGCTCACCAGACAAAATGCTGTGCTTTAATATTAACCCAACTTTAACATCAGATCATACATTCTGAACATATTTACCACGAGCATGTGAAGACTTATTTTATGATTGTGCGTATTCGAAGACTGAAAAAGGCCATTGCACATTTTTTCAAAGGAAGCCTTGGAAAAATTTTGGGAGCGTACAAACCACTAGTAGGGTGTGTAAAATTGCACTAAGTGCCACACCTTTTAGTTTGTTAGTTGCTTATCAAACCAGGAGGAATGTTTACATCAATCAAACAGGCCAATATATATATGAACGGCGCAGGGAACACAAGTTGTTGATTCCTGACAAGGGTCTTATCTGCCTCTGACTTCAGTGAAAGTCCATTGATTACTTGTCAGAAACTATGACAGCCATTACTGGCAAGAATGAAATTCGGAGATGCAGCCTTGACCAATTGGCTCCTAAGCTTGCTGAGGTCTTCTTTTTTTTTTTCAGGAGGAAAATGATTGGGCCAGCGTATTTGGCTCAGATTGTACAAGAATTAATGCAAGTCTATGATGCATAGATGAGGAATTTGCAGACTGTAGCGTGTAACCATACGTGTTCTAAATGAAGCCCATTGACGAGTCTGTACCCATCCTTGTGCTCTTCTCATATGTTTCATTTGAACCACACCTTGATAACCTTAAAGGGCTCCAACACGAAAAAGGGCAGCAGGTGCGAAGGTGGCCAGAAGTCTCGCACAAGTGTGCACACAAAGATAATGAAGTTGGCCCAGAAGCTGCGTTTCAATCAGTGAAAGTGTGAGCATGAATCATACACATTTTCTGATGATATCCGGTTATTAGAGCTGAATATTATCTTGATTGTGGCTTTGCATTTTCAATTTAATTTGTTTGTAAGTATTATGAGCCTGGCGTTTTCTTTTTTTTTGTCCTTCGGAGTGTAGTCAAAATATACTGCTATTATTTCACAAGAGCCAGCACATGAAAATGCACTCTCAATTGAGATTTCTATATACTGTGAATTGTGCCAAGGACATATAGTATGTTGTGAAAAGAGAAAAATGGAAGGTTTGGCCTTAATTTTATCCTAGTTATCAATCTCACTGATGCTTCGTTAAAGAACCCCAGGTGGTCGAAATTTCCGGAGCCCTCCACTACAGCGTTTCTCATAACCATATGTGGTTTTAGGACATTAAACCCCATATATCTATCTAATCTCACTGATGCTTATGTTAAACAGGGTTTGGAAATTCATTCATCTAAACCAAGGGCATACACAGAACTTTTTAGGGGGAGGGGGCCCTTTTTGATCTGAACCAGAGGTCTGGGCAGGCAAATGGTAATTTTGCGCTAAGTATTTCATGGAGAAAAAAGTTTGGGGGGAAGGAGGGGAGAGGCACGGGCCCGGTGTGCCACCGCCTGGCTACGAATAAGTGTAGTGTATATTCACATGATGTTTCTTAGTTCAGGTCAAGCTCTTTCAGTTTTTTTACAGGATCCTCAACCCCCCCCCCCTCCCACCTCAGCATAGTGAAAAAAAACATTCTGTGATCAATAAACAGTGCTTAAAAAATTTCACTAAAGCTGCTGCTTGGGCGAGTTGGTTCATGATTAAAATATGTGCCGTCTTTTTTTGCGCTGGTAAATCTATATTAAGAAAGTTCAGCCATAATTTGTAGCTATATGTGGCACATAGAGCTTAACAGCAGAATGCAAAGTTGAAAATCAGTATAGGTATTCACCCGTGCATTCTGCTATACAATAGCAACAAATATTTCTGAAAATGTAACTGCTCATTCTGAGCATGATCAGAGCCAGTGGGAAACTTCTCAGGAGCGCCGGGCAGGCCCTATACATCCTGTGCATTTTTGCTGATTTTAGGTAGTTTTCTCAGTGACTAAAAGGGATATTCATATAATCCATACATCATTTTCTTCCAAACTTTTTGCTCTTTTAACTTCATAATATAGAATTTTTGTGAATTTTTTACCACTAGAGCTTGACTTTTGAGTTAATTGGCATCTATGAAAATTTGTAACACAATAACGGTAAAGTGCATAGCTTCTATTTTGCTTCAGTAGCTGTATACAAAAAAAATAATCAACTGGTTATCTTAAAATACATGGGAAATAATGGTAGCTAAGTAATAAAAAACTGTTTTGAGATATGGAATAAAGTTCAAAAACAGGTGAAAAGTGATCGCACTGTCAGAAACACTGTTCAATTATTTTGTTTAGTAGTTACAAGCTTGGTAATCACTGCCAAAGTCAATTTTTCGCCGTGGAGCCTCTCGCAATGCTTGTCTTGTTTTTTTTTTTTTGTGAGATGTCATTCAGCTCTATCTGCAACGTATCGTCAAGTGTGGTCAACGATTTCCAGCAAATTCATTGTAGTTTGGCCAAGCTTCAATCCTATCTCAGAATAGAGGCTCGTGTGATACTACCATTATTAAATGCAAAAAAAATATTCAATGTCGCCATTTCTAGGACTCTCACCCTAAACAAAGAAAGGAAAGATTCTGTGACTCAATTCCCATTAACTCAACACTTACACTGAGTCGTTCTCACACATTGTTATTCAGTTGCATCAGAAATATTAGTCCATGTCCATTAGAGCATACCCGTTGTCCCCATGTATATACGTGATTCACCTCGAAAGATGCTGAAAAGGCTGGGAGGTTTAACAATAAAGAGCTTGCTGGTTCAGCACCTCAGTACGTCACAGGGATTTATTCACATTAACAAGAAAACTGTACGGGCTTCAACGAAATTTACACTTCCTCAGAACCTTCTTTACCCCCAGCATCTAAGGTTATCGACAAGCACGGCAAATGCAAGGTGTAATGATGCTAGGAGCTGAAAGTGTTCCAACCTATGTATTCTGAAGGCGGATTGTGAATACAAAGGTGCACAGTGTCTTCGGACTGCTTTAGAAGTTACCCGACAATCTTCTATACACAGCTGACTCTAGACAAGCATTTTGACTTTTGTACGTCAGAAAATTAGGCCGTAAGCATAGAGCGAATGCAAGGGGCTTGCACTAGAGTGTGTTTTCACTGGCTACTTCCTTTTGGAAAAACTGGTTTTGAGCCACCAAAAATGCTGTTTATGAAAAGCACGAATGTGGATGCACAAAGGGACACCCCTCCCCAAATTGCAAAGAAAACAAAGCGATTTTTTTTTTCACATTTTGCTCTACCACGTGCCCCTACTTTTTGTATCAAGGGCCATATACATACACAGAGAAGGCATTATAAAGTGTGTGTAAGTTGCTTCTTGCATTCATTTGATCACTTGTTTTTCACATTCTTTTCAGGCATAAACATGCTGAAGTGATGAAGAATGGTGATGTAGCAAGCTACAGCACATGTATTATATGTAAATAAATTCATCTGTGTTTTGTTAATGTTGCATTATTATTTATATGGTATGCAGCAGCAGGGGTGGTTTACACACACACAGTACATAAAGACTGCATTAGTGTAGGTTGAAACAGTACATAAAATTGGACATAAAACTCAATCATGAGAATCTACAGGCAGCCACATAAACATTCCATTCCATCCCGTAAAACATCGGCTTTTCGACAGTACTGGTCAACAAAAGCTTGTGTTAGTTTTTCACAAATTAAGTTACTACCAAAACTAAGTTTATTTTATGCTCAGTGAAACAACTCTTTCCTTCAAGGCAAAGAAACTACACAAAACCTTAGTCAAGCACAGAAAAGCCATTAAACGAAACCAGGTGTTTTACTGAAGCTTCTGTTTTCATTAATAATAACGGAATAATTTACAGCCAGACTGCTCTACAGCGATCTCCGTTTATTCCTCCTCTAAATACAGCAAATTCTGTATTCCTACAAACAGAGTCATGATGTGTTTGAGATAACAGATTTGCTGTGTTTGGGATAACAGATTTGCTGTGTTTGGAATAACAGATCTGCTGTGTTTGGAATAACAGATTTGCTGTGTTTGGGTTAACAGATTTGCTGTGTTTGGGTTGACAGATTTGCTGTGTTTGGGTTGACAGATTTGCTGTGTTTGGGTTAACAGATTTGCTGTGTTTGAAATAACAGATCTGCTGTGTTCAGGAATACAGATATGATGTGAAAGAGAATACGGAAAAATGTATAACAGAGACTTCGTGATACGGAGCCTGCTGTTACTCATTTACAGAATGCCTCCGGCAACGATTTACCAGCAGCTTTTGCTGTGTACCGAGACATTTTTTTTTACAGTGTAATAGCTGCTACACTGCGCTTATTTAATTTTTGATTTCATGGGCGAGGGGCGACTGTAACGTATTCGTCAGTTTTTTCCATTTCCACTCTATTATTTTTTTTTATTTTAGGAATGTCATGACAGCAGTTGCGACACAGTGAATCGTGAGATAGCGGTATAGATTTAGAGACCTGGGGCCAAATTCACAGAGTTCCTGTTTGCTGAGTGCGTTTTCGGAGTCTCAACCGGCTTCACTATACTGGTACGTCCCGCATCCTGATTGGCTCAAGTATGCTCGTACTAAAACTTTTAGCGTAAGGTTTTTTTTTTTTTTGGTGAGTACGAACCCCTGCTGTATTGCGACAACAAATTTAAAGTATTTTCAATTCTACCGCACCCGCTTGAAACGTACGGTAAACCGAAACAATGCTGCGCCAAAAACATGTTGCTCAAGTTCAATGTAGCTTTAGAGTGGAACAGTCAGCACTGTTGTTGTGTATTCTTAGGTATAATAAAACGGAGTCCTAATATGAAAGTCACCATATAGATTACAGGAAAAACTAAAGTATTTAGGAAAAAAAGGGAACGTTCGGGCTCCCTCACTTGGGAAACGACAACTCTCGAAGTTTCGCCTAGTGCGGACTTTTTATCGACATTAGTTGCGACTTCGACCTTCACTTGCTTCATTAAAATACGACAGCTTAATGGTAGTAAAAGTAATTACGAAAAAAAAGTTACACAATAATACTGGTACCACTTAAAGGTCTAGCCGGCAATGCTACCGCACTTTCTCTTATTCGGGCTGCTGTAACGAAATCTTGGCCGTATTCGATGGAACGCCCAGTCGGTGCACGACTTGCAAAATTACGCGAGTAGCTGCGAGTGCCTCCGCCCGTATATGTGTCTACAGGCTCCTCTAGTGTCAAAACGTGAGAATATCGTGAGGAGAGAGAAGGAGTAAAGAAAAGGCAGAGCAGTGTTAAAACTTGTAGGCTGTCACGAATTGGCAATATTAGGAATGCAGCTACTACTAATCTTTCTAATCGCGGCGTGTTAAACAACTTACGTCCAATCGACATCAATTAGGTTGCAAAACTTTTGACACGTAAGCCACACGAAGACTATCTAAACATTAGAATCCGTCACAGATGAGTTCACTCAAAGTGCAATGGGGCACCATTCACAATGAGCGGCACGAAACAGCTTCAATCAGTCCCGAATCTAAGGGGGAGGGGGGGGGAGTGACCTGCCCCCCCCCCCGCCTGAAGTTAGAATGGAAGGGGGTGTTTTTTACCGGGAATGTATAATGAAAATACGGTTTTTTTTATCTTAAACAGGCGCCCACCTTCCCCATACCAGAAAAATTCCTGGCAACGGGCTTGGCTTCGATACCACCGTCTTGCGATCTCTCAGTGCACGGTCTCTTTGCGCCCATTGGGAACAAACGCCACACTTCGTGCCACGGGAAATATTTCTGATATCTCACGCACAAAAAAGCAAACTTTGGACGACCGCATTCTGACGATGTCCTAGTATACGCGCCGCAATGTAGCAACATTAATTTAAATGCGGCTACAAACAGACCGACCGACACGCCGATTATAGAGAGTAGATCGACACTATGAGCCGACTGTTGATCATAGCAAACGTGTGCATGGCCGGTTTCCCACCAGCAACTGCACGAATGGGTTTCTAATAAAATGCTGTTTTCACAGAAAAGACACAGCGAAACGTTCAAGTGATAAGCTTTGACAGCGGGGACATTACGTCGAATCCCCTCCATCCCCTTCCCCACCCCGAAAACAAACAAAGAGCGCGTGTACACTTGTCAGAGGAATCATCATCTTCATAGAATCATCGAAATATCCGATGTGAGCCAAAGGCGAGAAAAGCATAGCAAATGCTACTGCATCTAGGGCTCAGATCAAATGCGGCAAAGAAGAGCTTACCACGAGAGCTATCCATTTTCCTTTGACGCCACCTGCCGCTCCCGGCGCCCCATCGCCTTGGTCCTGTGACGAAGAGCCCAGACGGCTGAGAAGGGCCCCCGCCCTCCGCTCCGACGTCGTGGGCACCGGTTTCCCTTCGGGCTTCCCTCGCTGTTCGTCCGCTGCTGCTGATTCTGTGGCACCCTCTTGTCCCGAATCTCCGGCGACGACGCCCGTCGCTCCTTCCATCTCCTCCTGTGGCACCTCGTCGCCAGCGTCTTCCGCACAAGGGATGACGTCGTCGAGAGCGCGCACTGCACCGTCGACAACATCACTTTGATCCACACCGCCGACGGCGTGTCCAGGACTGCGATCAGCCTCTGGAAGCCGATCTTCTAGTGGCGAGTGCCGTAAGTCGACGCGGTGGTCGGACTCCCGCGATGCGTCCTGTTTCGCATGCTCCTGGTATCGCTCTTCGCGATACGGGGAATCTAGGTACCTTTCATCGTGGTACCTATCGTCCTGATATTGTTCGTCTCCGTATCGGCCATCGTCATAACGATCGTCTCCAAACTGCGCGCTCGAATACCTGCCGTCTTCGGACGCTTCCGCCGTCTCGTCACTCGGCTGCGAGGGAAGACGCGCGCGGCTGTCGGAGCTGACACCTTCGTCGCGTTGGTTCTCTAGCACACTGAGATCGGATTCGCCTCCACTCACAGACGACACGGATCCGAAAAACTCCTCACCGCTCCAACCGATGTCGTTAGGCGGCAGTTTTTGGTGGCGGTAAGGGCGTTCTACCGGAGCTGGCGATCCGTACTCGGCGTCCACAAAAGCCTCCGAGTCGACCGAGTCCTCGTTCCAGCCACGCTCTGACAAGCGTGGCGCCTGCTGGCGAGGTCTCGGTTGCGGTGAGGCACCCTCAGCTTCGGCAAATACCTCCGACTCCGAGGTAAAGGACGAGGCGAGGCTAGAACTCGGACGGCGCGAATCCTCTTCTTGGACGGCGTTTTCTTCTTCAAATGGCGGCTGCCCGCTGCTCGATCGGCGCAGCTCACCGATGGTAGGGAACATGCACGACACTTCCTCGGGCTTCAGTTCCAAGGGTCCCGGTAAAGGAGAGGTGCCCACCAAAGGTCCTGTTTCCCCCGAAGGAGAGTCGGGCAACGGTTCCGGATGTTCAGGCTTGGGTGTGACGGGCGGAGTCGTCGTCATCTCAGGCAACGACCTCTGCACGACAAGCGGTGGTTGTGGCTCCCTAGGTAGTGCTGGTTCACTCTCACTCTGCGCACTCTGGGAGCGTAACAGCGACAGGCGCCTCGCCCTAGCCCGCTGCGATTTCTCTTTAGAACCATCCCGTTTAAGTAAGCTCGAACTCATCACTTTGGTGTAGCCCATGCTGAGCTTGGATCCCAAGTTCGTCAGCAGAGCGCTGGGCCCGGCTCCGAATGGCGAGTGGGCAGAACTGGACGGCGTCTGCTGCTCCGCCGAGGACACAGTCACATCACTCAGCGTCCGCTTTGGACACACGTCAGGAAGAAGCTCAGTGGCCGCCGCCACGGTCGACGGAGGCACGGCCGCCGTCGTGTGCCTCCGCTCGCGAGCCTGTTTAACACGCTGCTTGCGAGGACTCGGGAAGGACATCCCGGTTGTCTTCCGGCGCTCAGGCCGCACTTCGGGATCGGGCTTCGTCACTGCTGCGGGTTCTACCATCGCTGGCTGCGGCGACTCGCCGTGCACTTGCGCCTCGATGACGCTCGGCACCAGCTGGGTGGACGCCTCGCTGGACGTGTCCGAAATGAAGGCGCCCACGGCCATGCCCACCTCACGGCCACCCGGCGTCGGCGACGGAGGTATATCAGGGACTAGAACCGAGGCCGACACGAGGTTCTTCTGGACGGCCAGAGCCAACTCCTGGCTCGCTTCACGCAACCTCGCCAGTTGGCGAGCACGTCTGTCTTCTTTGACCTCAACGTCTTCCTCCGGCTCGAGAAGTTCGCAACAGGGTACGTCCTCCTCTTCCTCGACACGGGCCAGCGCCGAAGCTCGGCCCAAGTCCTCAGAGAGCCGACCCAGTTCGCAAAGGTCTCGGTCGCTCACCAGGCTGCCGCCGGCAGCACCTCGGTACCTGCGGTAGTCCGACGCGGTAAACACACTCGCGGAGTCCGATTCCTCATTTTCGCACGAACACGAGCCTTCCTCCGAGGTAGCCTCTTCTTGACTCGACACCACCTCGGGCACGGCCTCGAGCACGGTCCGACGTAGGAAGACCGCTTCGCGCGGTGACATCGGCTCCGGTCCCGCTTCGGCGCCAACTTCCTCGCGGAGCCGGCGCTCCAATTGCAGCAGCACATCTTCGGCGATCGGCTCGACGGCCCCTTGCTCGCCGTGTATGAGGCCCATGAGCTGGCCAATGACCGCTTGCTGTTCGAAGAGCAGCACCTCGAGTCGCTCCAACTTCTCCCACATCTTGACGTACTCTTGAGAGAGCAGGTCGACAGCGCGCCAGGCGTAGCGTAGCTCCACTTCAAGTTCACTGAGCCGGCCGCCGAGGCGGTCCATGAAGGCGTCGACGGCACCCTCAATCCTGCCGCTGAGCAGCTGATAGTAGTCGGCCGGTGCCCGCGCACCGGGCGGCGGCACCGAGCCGCCGCCACCGCTGCCACCGGCGCCGCCGTCCATGTCGGTGAGGTCAGCGCAGCGCCGGGTGCCATCGCCGGCCCGCAGAGCCGACTCGCATCGTCCGCAGAGGACAAGCGGGCCTAGGGGCTCCTCCGCGGCGACGACGCCACGGCCGCACGCACACGCAAGCACACGCTCCTTGCCGCGCACCAACGCTGCGCCGCGGGGCGCATGCGCCAGCCGGGGACCCTTCCTCTTCACTCTTTTGGGGTCTGCCTTTCCCCTACACCCTACTACTCCGGGGCCCGCGTCCCGCGTTGGGAGAGAGGCGGGGAAGGGCGAAGCCGTATCGCTATTGATCGCGAGAAAGGAAGGAGAGGATGAAAGGCCCTCCTCAGCAGTGCCGACCAAAAGCACGGCTGCTCGAGGAGAAGAAGAGAACTGGGCCCAGGAGGGAGTAAATGAATGAAGGACAATGCAAAGGCACTACTTTCAGTCCCGAGGGAACTAGAACGAGCCAAGATGAATGACCGGCGACAAGGAAGTGATCAGAACGAGGCTTTGGCCACACGATGAATGAATGCGAAAGCGTCGACCAGAAAAGAGGCCCTAAATGCAGCCACAGCCGCACGAATGTAAACGAGACGAACACTAAACCCAACTTGAGACCAACCCACAAAAGGTTGACAAGCTGTGTTGCACAGAGGCGTCCAACGAAAGGCCGAAGTCAGTGTCCTCGCTTTTGATCATTTCGCGCGCATACGGACGCTATTTATAAAAAAACCGACGGAAAGGGGAGTGACGCACTGTCGCCTGACCCCCATTCTCAAATCTTGTGGCCTCAGCACCTTATCGGCAAGAAACAAAAGTGAAGCCCAGAACTATACGCTGATGGCTCAGCGCTAGAGCTCGCATTAGCAGCAGCAGCACAGAGCGCATTTCTTGCCAGGTGGGGACACCTGGTGTAGCATACGTCAAACGAAAACGGAGCTCTGGCCCGGCCGACTCGAACACAACAGATGCCCTCCTTCCTCCAGCACCCAAGCTCGGCAGTGGGTTGTGTGGGGGCGCGCTTGTAGCCGCGCGAAACGGGCCGTTTTATACAGGGTGCCCTCGCTGCGAAATGAGCGGCGAGGCAATTAATTGAGGACGCCACACACGGCGGCGTCCGCTTGCGCATCACGCTTGCACGCCCCTGGTTCCCACTCCCCCGAGAACATCCTCTCCCCTAGAGTCCCGCTACAGGGCGTGAGTTGCCTTCGGTGCCCCGCGCAGCCCCAACCCGCTCTCAAAAATGGGTGTCTTTGTCTTCGTCAATTAGCGCGGATGCCTCGGTGCCGCACCGTGTTTACCAGCGGCCACCTTCTGGCCGTCCATGGAAGAATGCGCACTAATTTCTTGCGATGACATGCGCTCGCGTGCCGAAAGCATTCACGATTACAGTGCTTTGGATGCAGGCGGGTTGCACAGGAACAGCCGTAAAAACATATCTGCCCACGAACGACGCTACAGCGCCGAACTTGTAATAACGCCAACCGAAAAATACACACAGACACACACGAGAAGCATGAAAAAGCTGACAGAAGACTTGACCCCGTATTCTAGAACGTCCCTTCACTCAACGCTTCACCTTCAGTTGAGAAAGCCGATGGGAGCGCCATCTCTGAGAACGGCAAGTCACTGCATATCAGAGATAATCTGCGGCGATTCTTCAGTAGCGCAGCGTCATTTTCAGCCGAGAAGTGGCGCACTGCTCAACTCTGTCAAGTGAAGGGTGAAAGTCGAGTCGAGGAGCGTTTGTGAATACGGGGGGTTAGTTCAATCAGTTTAGAGTTAGGAAGCGTTTTCTTCACTTAGAGAACGCACGAGGCAACATCAATTCAGAACAGGAAGAGCTATAGCGCGAATTAACGAAATAAGTGAGAAAGCACGACGTTCGCTTGCAAATAAGTGTTAAGCCCGCGTCTTTGTTCGTGTCCCGCCAGTCCTAGCTTAGTTTTATGTAAAAAAAAAATAAAGTAGCACTCTGTACTTCGGAGGATAAATGCAACCTATATTGACCATGTAATTACGATTCCGCATTAAACTCCCGGAGAAGAAATAAGGGCTCACGAGAAGAGCTTGATCGATCTTAACTCAGATTGCTAGTTAAACGTATTTTTGTTTCAGTATACAGCATGAACACGTGGCACTGATCGGTGAACTTACTCATTCAAGGGCCCCTATATCACAGCGAGTTCAAAGGCGAGACAGTGTAGTTTACGTTTATTGCGTACGTTTATACGTTTATTGCGGACAACAGTCATGCCACGCAAAGCGGCACAGGCAAGCGACCGCACGGCAAAGCAGGCTAGGTGACCGTTCACGACGGATGTACTTCGTATATCGACCAATCGCGAGCTTATTTCATCCTGACGTCACGCGAAGAAAAAGCTGGCGTCACGATTTTGTGCCGGAAAGAAGGAACGCCGGGAGAGAGTAACGCGCTCGTTTTTCATATCCTGGTTAGGGGCCCTTTGACAGCACGAAGGAACACGCGGGGAACGTACTCATCAGTCGACTCATTCATACTCGTAGCCATCTATAAAAGTGAGATCCTCGTGGAGTCCGAGTACGAGTCGGCGCAGGCGAGCGCTAAGGTTAGCAAGTCTCAGCGATATAAGGTGGGTGTGGGCATAGGTGTAAGTTGAGGCACAAGTGGCTTGACGCGACAGCCATTTTCAGTGAAAATGCCCGGCCTGAGTCTATAGTGATATAGAAGACCAGCACGCGGTCAATCAGTTCCGCGTTCAACCCCCAACCTTTCCACGTTATCTATCGTCGGTTTATAGGAACACACTGGGCGGGTGTCAGGGGATCAGGCTGCGGCAGTTTATATTATAAGCATCAGTAAAAAAAAAGCGCGAATCAAATGTTATGCCAAACAACCTCAAGCCTATATATATATGCGCGAGCTAAGTCATGTTGTGCGAATTCGATTCTGTGTTTCTCCGAGTAGGGTATACATTATTAGGCTTCAGTAAGAACACAAAAATTTTAAATTCGTTCGTTCATTATATACGCTATAGAAATTTAAACCATCGGGTTTTCTAGAAAATTGGCCATGCAATCTAAACATGTTTATAGTCCTCTTTCGCCAAATTACGAAACCGTTATTGACGCAATAGATTCTTTCGTCGACTTATTTGCCGCACATAAATCCGCTACATGGTAATATTTTAGTGCGATCATATCCACGAGCGAAAGCGACGGACACTGTAAAAATAACTGAGTTCTGGAACGTTGTTGTCGCGTTTCCATTCGCCATGTTTCCCTTAGTAGGTGTTCGGATAAACATGTCGTAAGCTATCGCTCTCTGGCGCCTACTTCCCTGAATTATCACGTGAAAGAAACACTAAACCTTCGATTCACCGCCCAACAACACAAACACGAAGAATGACAGGTCATTCGCACCACGCACAAGCCTATACGGGACGACTTCGAACGACGCCATTACCAACGGCAATATGGTTAGCCTATCGAGCAACGCCGCGAGCACGGTATAGATGCCGATGGCGCAAGGTCGCAGGCGCTTGATCACGCCGCTCGCTGCGCCTCCTCTTGGGTGGTTCCTTTCGCTGCAGCAGAAACACGGGCAGCGACGCGAGCACCCGACGACGCGCAGGCACTGCACACACACGAACATCTCTAGGAAGACAAGCACAGCTCATTTCCGCGCGGGAGGAACAACAGCGAGCGTCGGCGGCAGCACGAAAACGGGCTCCGGTCACGTTCGGCGGCGGGTGATCGAGAAGAAAAGGCAGCGCTAGTTTTCGTTTTCTTTGGACGTTGCAAGTTGAGGGTGTAGGAGTGGGAAACACAGGGGGTGCGCCCTATCGCTTACCGACAGGATGCCAGCGCACTGGCTGGGCCCAGATTACTCCGCGCGCCGCCGCCGCCGACAGCGTCCGCTGACCCGCACCGGACGCGGACGAAGTATCGCCCCTCCCCGCCCCGCTCATCGGTCTCTGTCGATACAGAGACGCCAGAATGCCGCTTGGACATAACTTACTAACAGTTTTTTTTTCATGGTATTTATTAAAGTACTTAGGCAATAAAGACAAAATCAAGCGAACAAAAGTACAATCAAATCGCGAAAGTAAGCGTTCAAGCGTTACTCATACTACTAACCGTGCTGAAATAGCGAATACTCGGCTTGACCGAGAAAAAAAAACGAGGGACAGCGAGAGAAGAGGGGAAAGTGTATGCTATATCACGTGACATTCATTACATTACTCGCGACGTTCTCAGTCAACCGATTACGATAGAGGCGCACCCTTATAAGTGGCTCCGGATTATTTGCAACCCCACTGGAGTTTACTAACGCGCACCCAAATCTATATAAGGACGAGGATGTTTGCATGTCAGTCCCATCGCCCATGCCACGATCGGAAATCCAACTTACCCTGTCGAGCTTAGCAGAGCGACGCGTTAACATACGAAGGTATCACGGAAGGTTTACAAAATGCTGATCGTATACTTTCACAAGATGAAGACCTGCTAACCGCGGGTTGGTATAATCAAAAATAAAGTTTGATAATAATTTCTGCATTGTGCATAGTTATTAAAACACGTAATGGTCTTAGAGCAAATAGTATTTAGAGCACGTAGCAATTAGAGCACACAAAAAAAACAAAAAAAACGGGATTTTAACGGGATAGAGAAACGAGTAGAGGATCTCGCCTATACGCGTACATTACGAAAAGTGATCGATCGTTTTTGGGCGGAATGCGAGTGCGGTGTCGTAACTACAAACCCCCTGGTCGGCTGACGTCTACTCGAGCTGTCGGCAGAGATAGTTCGAAGTAACGCTAAAGCGAGCTCGCCAGTTTCCGGCGTTGCGCAGCGGCGCGGGCGAGCGATGCCCCGCGGAGGCGCTCGTCGAAGTTGGAACGGAAGCCGCCGCGTTATAACTTCGGCTGCCAACATCCCCTCTGTATGGGACACACTCGGGCGCCACCGCCCGTAACCCGTTTTCACAGGCGCCAACGTCGTAATCGCGCTGAGCCGGACATCAATCACACTAAAACAACAAAAGTGGAGAAAAAAAAAGCGCGACTCCGAGGGAAGTCGAGGGGCCGTCTGACCCATAGATCGTCGCCCTACATTGCCGTTTTCATTTCTTTTCCAATCTCTCTCTTTTTCTCTCTCTCTCTTTGTCGAAGGCGCCACTGACAACAGGCCGCAGAATTTGGCGACAAGAAGCTCGGCGGACACACGAAAAAAAAGAAGAAAAAAAAAACGAATGCCAACTGTAGCCGTAGAGGCATTCTTTAAATCACTTTGCTCAGCCAGGGGTCACCGAAAAAGATGAGGGGACGGGAGGGTGTAAAAACGGACTAAAACACATTCTACCCATCTGGAGGCAAACACTCTTTCCCTTCTTTCATCGCTATTTTCCCCGCCTTTCTGTAGTGCGGCATTACTGCCAACGAGTTGAAGCCCTTCTACACAGAGAATGGAAACTGCGCAGAATGTCCCAAGTGCGACTGCGATTATCTTTTCACGGGCGTGAAGTTCTTACTTTTAGGGAAAACAGGTAACGACCGTGATGATGGCGATGATGATTATGACTATCGTGAAGATGATGATGACGACGTTCCCTCGCCTCTACACGTACGCAACGTTACTCGAGAAACGTGGATGACAGAGCTAATAATAGGGAAAAAAATAACAGAGAAAAAAGTTCAGGCTGAACAGTACTGGTGGTGCCAGACCTGAAGGAACAGCGGTTATCTCTGGACCAGCCATGGCCAGAAGACAGCCAGTTAAGCTGAGATATAGTCACCTGAACAGAGAAAGGGGCAGCTAAGCCCGGGAAAGACAGGTTGAGGCTCTGCCTATCTCTACATTTATATGTATCGTTTTTTTTTCTCTCTTCCCCTTCCTTTCTAACCCATTCTTCGTCCACGTATCTTTCTATTTTTTTCTTTCTTTCTCTCTCTCTATTTCCTTCTCTCTGGTCCATGCTCCTTTATTTAATTTATCTCCTTCTTTCTTCTTATCTCTATATTTTGTCTCATCTAGTTCATAGCAACGCCATCATATAGTTCACTGGGAGGCGCAACTTGCGAGCTTCAGACCCAGAGGTGCAATCAGTGCTTCTGAGTCCGTTACACAAGCGACGCAAGCCAACGGGGTCCTTGACTTCGGGACCCGCCGAACATGCTCCTGAGTCCCCTTTCCCACCCATTCCCTCAAAATAAAGTTTTGTTCTTCTCCTTCTTCGCAAATGCTTGTTCTGCTAGCGTGCCTGAATAGCCGAGAGGTTACGACGCTCACCTTCTGACAGTGAGTACCCGGGTTCGAATTCCAAGTCGCCAAAAACTTTATTCGATTCATTCCTTCTTTCCACTTTTTTCTTTTCTACTCCTCTTTCACTTCCTCCAACGTGCTGCTAGGCTACGCATGGTGACGTCAACGAGTTTTTGCCGACGCCAACAGACAAGCTCGAGCTTATACACATCCTCTGTTAAAAGCTCACAGGGTCCGTTACACATTCGCCGAAGGCGACTCGTAAGCAAAAGCCATCCGATGTGCCTATCTTACCGTGCACCTCATACCACGTGAACGCCGCTTCTTTTCTTATTTAATTATTTATTCACGCGAACGCCACAAAGGCAAAGTGATCGCGCAGCCGGGTTCAAGATTTTAGAGATGCTCTTCGGGGCATCATTGACTTGAAGGAAATAAGCTCCATAGGTCAATTTCAAATGTCTCATGTTTGGATGGTCACATGCAAGTCAACGCTGACGAAAACAAACTTGGTCACAAGAGGCGAATTTTTCGTCAAAAGTCGTCGATGCCTCGTTATAGACCCGGAGCCCACGGAAGTGAAGTTGAAGCTTATGTGGCTTCCTGAGCGCTTGGAGGACGCCTATGTGTGCGAGGCACTGCAAGCTTTTGGGAAGGTCAAGACAATATCACAAGAAAGCTGGAAAGTAGCGGACATGGAACAAATGCGGACGCTAAATAGAGATGTTGTTTTGTCCCTTGCTGATGGAGTTCGCATTGCGGATATTCCTGATATTCTTGTTGTCTGCGGAGTGCAAAGCCTCGTCCTGATACCTGGCCGCCCACCACTTTGCCTTCGGTGCAGTAAGGTTGGACACATCCGTCGAAACTGCAGGACCCCTCGCTGTGACAACTGTCGACGCTTCGGTCATTCGGCCGAAGATTGTGTTATGACATACGCCAACAAGCTGCGACAGCACACACAACAGCCAGATGATAACCTACAACAGCATATTATGGATGCCACCGAGGTTTTGGACGCAACGGGAGACACTCCATCAATGTTATATGCTGCAGGCTCTACCACAAGGAATCCAGAAGAGGAAAGAAAGTCACTCGCTGTTGACACAGTTGAAACTTCTGCGTGCAAAGAGCCAAGTGAATCATGCAAGCAGCATACCCAAAATGACTCCGCACAACCCCTAGCACAAGTAGGAGTTCCTATGAAGAGTGCTGTTGCGCTGACCCATAAAGATGCCGAAGAACCACCAGTACAAGATAGAGACTCTGGGCTGGATGCCGCAGAAAGTTCATCACCTGCTTGCGCTGCAGCTCCGCAGCAGCTTTTTCATCATGGTGCAGTGTCGGAAGATGATATGCAGATCTCTACGGATGCAGCAATACTGAAACGTCGCGCATCGTCCAGCTCGGATTCAAGCAAAGGGAGTGACCCAGCGTCAGTGACTAGGGAGTCACGCCGTCGCCGAAAGTCCATGCCAAAGGGGAAGTGTCGCCGATCCCGATCTAGGAGGCCTGGTGGGGGTTCACGGGAATCCTCAGCGCCAACTCTTGGGACTGATCAAGTGGGACGATAAGCGCATTGGAAGGTAGTCACCATGGCGCAGTCTGAGCGACTCATATTTGCCACCTTGAACGTACGCGGCCTTAGGTCTTCGCAGAAACAAGCACAGCTCCGTAGACTTCTCAATCGGAAGCGTCTCGACTTTGTCGCCATCCAAGAGACAAAGATCGAGAGCGAGGAAGAGACCGAGAAGGCCCTGCGGTCTTTTCTGTCTCAGTTTAATGTGTGTGTCTCACATGCTAAAGGTTTATCTGCGGGCTGTTGGTTGTTTCTGAGAAAAAGCCTACCCTGTTCAGCATTCTGCACTAGTGTTGATGAAGAGGGCAAGTATATATGCTGTGATTTTTTGTTGCAAGGAGTGCCATGGAGAATTATCAATCTATATGCGTTTAATGATGTTCCGAAACGACTTGAGTTATTTGAAAAAGTGCGTAATTTAATTGACGTCGACAGATGCACGGTACTTATGGGAGATTTCAACTGCGTATGTGAAGCTATTGATCGTTATAATTCGTCTGGAAAGAGAGACAGGAGTGGTGAGCTTTTATCCGGTATTGTAGATAATGCAGGACTAATTGACATCGGGGTCTCGAATCGGGCAACAGCATATACAAGAGTACAAGGCAGTTCTCATGCTCGCCTTGACCGGATTTACGTGTCCTCATCACTCCTATCTCGTAAAATTTCCTGCAGCACCGAAGCTGTATCATTCTCAGACCATTGTATTGTCATAGCGCAAATTGGTGAAAATCGTCACAAACAATTCCGTCCCCAGTGGGCCCTTTGGAAAATGAATGCGAAGCTCCTCTGTGATCAGGAATTCATGAATCGCGTCCAGATGGCATTGAGGCAATCTTTTTCGATTGGTTTTCATATCTTCGCTGCTTGGGAGCTTTTTAAACAAGAAGTTCGTGCTATAGCTTTAGAAATTGGGGCTGTTAAGTCTTTCTATAGAAAGAATGATGAAAAGATACTTGTTAAAAGTCTTTGCAATCTTTATGAGATGGAATGCGAAATACCGGGAAAGTACATCAAAGACATTGAGAATATTAAGTGCCAACTACAGAGATATGATGCTGCTCGCTACCAAGGGGCACGTATTAGATCTCGGAACCAGCACACTTTAAATTCTGAGCAACCGACGCGCCAAGCTTTACTTGATAAGCAACGCCATGCGATTTCTAAAGTTATTCCAGACTTGTACTTTAACGATGTGCTCATAAAAGATAACGGAGACATTACTTTGGCGTTCGAAACGTACTATAACAGCTTATTTAGATCTCCCCCTGATGATCTTGACGCTTACCTCAAGGCTAGTTTTGTTTCTCTTGTGACAAGGACAATGATTGTGCAGTCATTAATGGGCCCATTACTATACAGGAAATCGAGCAAGCAATCGACAACTTGCCTTTATTGAAAACACCAGGCCCTGATGGTATCTCAGGCGAATTTTACAAAGCTTTCAAGAAAACACTTGCTCCTATATTGCTGAATATTTTTCAGATGAGTTATGACATGGATACACTCCCACAATCTTTTTGCAAAAGTCACACTGTGTTAATACCGAAAACAACTGACAAGGAAAAACTTCGCTTCGTCGAGGGCTACAGACCAATATCGCTGTCAAACGTGGACTACAAAATTTTCGCAAAAGTATTAGCAAATAGGTTGCAATTTGCTATGTCGATCCTCATTGGGTCTCATCAGACATGTGGGATCAGAGGTCGATCCATACAAACCAATATACATGTCGCTCGAACAGTGCTTCAATACTGTCATGGTTCTCAAAAACATCTTGCAATGCTACAGGTAGACCTTGCAAAAGCTTTTGATCGTGTTCGTCATTCCTTCCTTTTTTCTCTTCTCGAACAAGCTAATGTTGGCAAAGTTGTTCTTAAAGGCGTTAAATTATGCTATAATGAATGCTCAACTCGTCTGATAGTTAATGGTCAACTCTCCAAGCCAGTTTCTATTCGCTCTTCTGTAAAACAGGGATGCCCGATGTCACCTCTTTTATTTGCACTTTATCTAGAACCACTGTGCTTAAGCATAATACAGTCGAGTTGCATTCGTGGCTTTAGAATATTAGGCAGTGAGGTTAAAGTATTGGCTTATGCAGACGATGTCGCATTCTTTTGCACAGATAAACCAAGTGTCGAAAATGTGGTATATACTATTGAAAAGTTTGGCGTAGTATCAGGAGCTCGTTTAAATGCCTCTAAAAGTTTAGGACTGTGGTTTGGCTTGTGGGGTAGCACACCGAACCACTTTGCAGGGATTAATTGGACAAGAACTCCTCCAACATACCTCGGTGTACCATTGCATGCATATAGATTCAGTGCGCATTACTGGAAGGAACGCGTCCCTAAGCTTGAACGACAGGCCCAGACATTTGTTCCCTATCGACTTTCGATATTTGGGAGAGCTGAAGCTTGCAATACTTTCTTAGCGACAAAGCTTTACTATGTATTGCAACTTATTCATTGCGCAAGATTCTATATACAACGCTTTCGTCGGATTTTCGCTACTTTCATATGGTCTTCGACTTTTGAGCCCATGCGTCGTGATAATATATTCAAGCCAGTTAGTGAGGGTGGGTTAGGACTAAAACACCTTTATCTATGGCAAATAGTGTCCCGATTCTTCTTTTTTTCGAGACAATTCCCATCCTGTAATCCGTTCCTTCTTGCAGGTTACACTTGTTGATTCCTTACCAGATTTATTTGTTTCATCCAACTTCTCAGAACGCTCATGCTTGTGGGGATTCATGCAGGAAGTTTACCTCGCAGTTCAGTTCCTTAAAGCTCGCTTTTCTGTAGAATACCTGTACACAGTATCGCGCAAGGTGCTGTATAAGGACCTACTGAGTACACTCTTCCCACCTCCATTGTACCGTTCACTGTACTCCAATCTTCCAGGTCACGATGTGTTGAAGCGAGTGCGCAAAATGTACATTCCACCGAATTCAAAAACATTCTTCTATAAACTCCCCTCTGAAACATTGGCCGTAAACACATGGTTGGAAAGAAAAGGTATTTTCATTCCGTCTTTTAACTGCCGTCTATGTGATGTGCCGGAAACGATTGAACATTGCTTTGTTAGCTGCAAAGATGCCATACTATTTTGGGATGTCCTTCAGCGAGCACTGAAAAAACGTTTCGTCATTAATTCACACACAATACGTTATCTTCTACCAGCAACGCTTGATGAAGTACCATATGATATGTTTTTCCTCATGGGTTTGCACAGCTTGTGGAAGACACGAATGCAAGACCGCAATGCAGAGCCCACCACCTCTTCAAGCGCACACTTCATTCAAATGGCTATCCACCTAAAAAACATTTACGACGAGCTAGACTTTAGACCGGACTGGTACTCCGTCTTAGAGAACTGTTTGACCTCTCCCCCTTTTTTGTTTGTATAACACGATGTGAAGAACTCTCCATGTAAGGAACTCGCGCTGTGTTAGCCATTTAGTGTTTATGAGTAACGCTTGAACGCTTACTTTCGCGATTTGATTGTACTTTTGTTCGCTTGATTTTGTCTTTATTGCCCAAGTACTTTAATAAATACCATGAAAAAAAAGTGCCTGAATAGCCGAGAGGTTACGACGCTCACCTTCTGACAGTGAGTACCCGGGTTCGAATTCCAACTCGCCAAAAACTTTATTCGATTCATTCCTTCTTTCCACTTTTCCTTTTCTACTCCTCTTTCACTTCCTCGTGCTGTTAGGCGACGCATGGTGACGTCAACGAGTTTTTGCCAACGCCAACAGACAAGCTCGAGCTTATACACCTCTTCTGTTAAAAGCTCACAGGATTCGTTACACATTCGCCGAAGGCGACTTGTAAGCAAAAGTCATCCGATGTGCCTATCTTACCATGCACCTCATACCAGGTGAACGCCACTTTTTTTCTTATTTAATTATTTAATCACGCGAACGCCACAAAGGCAAAGTGATCGCGCAGCTCGCGCTCATTTCATTTCGCCCACGCCGGCATTTCCTTCAAGGCCGTACTCTCATGAGACGTATAAGGCTTTCGCCTTAATAACTGCGACAAATGCTTCGCAAAAACGCACGCCCCGCTACGGTGTTACATTTCCATGTTTCTAACGACCTCGATAAAAAGAGAAGAGCGAGTGGAATACACTAAGAAAAAAAAAAGACTCGTAAAAGAAAATAACCAACATCGTGCGCAAGGACGTGCGAGCTTTAGTGCAACGATTAAGCGCGCAAGATTCTTACGAGCTTTCGCTCGTTAAGCACACATCGTACATCACGCGTGTAGACTACGAAACGCGTAAAAAGGTCAGATTCTTGCGACACAGCTCAGCCAAGTATTGTACATTGGAGAGAGAAGTGCGCTCATTAGTGTGGCGAAACCAGCGAAAATCTTAGCCCCTTCTTATAATACGGAACTCACTGGTGCGTAGCTAAAATGCATGGGAATGAAAAAACAACAGTTTTTTATAATACAGGCGTGACGCAAGTAGCGAATCGCACTGGCGATGTCTGATTTCCGGCGAAACTATAGGTTAGGAAAATATTCCGCAGCTGTTATCGCCTGGTTTGAAAAGAAATAAAAATTGAACTGACTGCATATAGTAATTTCGAACCCGGAACAATGTAAAACTGCTTACTCACTTAAACAAAAAAACAAAAACAAAAACGCCAGGCCTGCGCGGAAGGCGCAGCGCAGTCACAGCGAAAGCTAGCGGCCTCTCAGAGCGTTTTCATAACCCTCATCGGGTAACTACTGCAAGCACACTTGCTTGATACCCACTAGGGCATTCTTAATGAAGTTTTTTGGGTAGCAAACCGGAATTCGCTATATATAGTATATGCTATTTTTCGTTATTCTTCTGAGAAGCGTCGTATCCGCTAAACACTTGCAAGAAATTTTGCGCCAGTTGTTCATGCAGTGGCTTACGACGATGAGGAATTATGGCTGAAGTGGGTATGCGATACAGTTAATAGGGGAACAAGAACAAGCTTATGTAATGGGTTGGAGCATTGGACGGCCCACTCGTTACGCTATTCCCATTGTGCGACGACTGTTTGTTATTTCGCTGTTTTAAAACGCTTTAGAAGTCGTATTAACGCGATTGCTTTCCCGATATCAAGCCTGCATGAGGCAAGTTTGCCATCAAGCCACAAGCACTGGCGTAGCTCAGTGGTAGAATACCGGGCTGGCACCCAGCTAACCCGGGCTCGAGCCCCACTGTGTCAATGGTGCTAATTTTTTTTCTAAATTCCAGCGATTAGGTTACGAACATCGGCGGCAGACAACTGCGCGTGACCCGACTTGTGCTTTCGCTGTAAATGAGTTTTCAACGATAGGGAAGTGAACAGTTTCGCAGCAAGAGCGAAACATTTCACAAACAATGCCGAGGTAAGTTAATGTTTCGCAGCTAGGGAGAAGCAACTGATGCAATAGCGAAAAATTAGAATATTAGGCTAACTCCTTTAGCATACAACCTTTCTATAACCCGGCGTAACTCAAACAAAACGCTGTTGCAAGGAAACGCGGTCACAGCTGCGAGCGAAGCGACATTCCTGCTATCTAGCCGTTCAGAACGCAGCATGCAGGAAGGTATAACCTGTGTGCTAATCCTCGCTTTACATTTTTCTCGGCACATTTGCTGCCGAAGAGGTCGCCAACACGCGTGTAAATACGTACAAACTAGACGACAGAACGTTTTTCGAAGAGAAGGCCCTTGGACCGTGCTTGTACGCGTCGCAGGCCAGCAAAGCGACGCGGACAATGCTACTTGTAGGTGTGTAATAGACAGGCGCACACGTACCACGACGGTACTTTCTTCCACTCCTCTCTCTTTCCTTCTCTTAGATCGTTCAACCTTTCTTCCAAGTGTAGGGTAGCAAACCGAACGAGTGTGTCGGGTTGACCTCCCTGCCATTCGTTCATTTTCTTTCTTCTCCTTTCGTAGACAAATGCGATTGAATAAAATTTGATTAAGAAGCGTAATTACTTGCGGACGTAAAACGCTGGGCGATTAATTAGGCAGTTACGAAAGGCAAGCTAATCCATTTAAATTACCCGGCACTGTTCCAAAGAACAGAAGTTTAAAATTTCACGTACTTCAATTTTGAATAAGAGATCTACGCTCTTCATGAAGAGCGTAGATCTCTTATTCAACATTGAAGTTGCGAATACAAATACATATGTTTGTGTGTCTACGCTTGTGTTTCTAGCATTAAAATCAGAAGTTTGAAACAGTTGTGTTTCATCGCTTCGAGATTACGGTTGAATACGAACCTACGTCAAGCACAAGTCAACGCCGCTGCATCGCAATGAATACAAAATAACGCTCAGCGCTAGAATATATATATATATATATATATATATATATATATATATATATATATATATATATATATATATATATATACCATCCTGCTCACGGCTGGTTATTTTTTTCACCCACTTCTCTTTCTTCTTATTTACATTCCATTGGTTCTAATAACTTTCCCTATACATTCCTTGGCATTACTGTCTGTTAGATCTCATTAATATATGGCTGGTTATTTTTTCACCCACTTTTCTTTCTTCTTATTTACATTCCACTGGTTCTAATAACTTCCCCTGTACATTCCTTGGCATTACTGTCTGTTAGATCTCATTCATATTGTGTCAAAACACGGAAAAAACGAGCGCTTAGGTATACACTTCTTTCCCTTATTCATTAACGAGGGTCTCGTACTGGCAGACTTGGTGTCATTAGGTTGTATACGAGGGACTATTGGTCAGCTGCCAGTTAGTAATAAGTCCATGTGCTACGTGACGCCACATATGCGCATAAAAGAGTGTTTCACACTCGTCGCTTGGCTTATAGACGGCGCTGACTGACACTCCTACTTCTAAACTCACATATAAACCCAAAAAAGTGGATGGAGGGAAGGCCGCTGTGATAGCTCAGTGGTTAGAGCATCGAACGCGTTATTTGAAGGTCGTAGGTTCCTGCTCACGGCTGGTTATTTTTTCACCCACTTTTCTTTCTTCTTATTTACATTCCATTGGTTCTAATAACTTCCCCTGTACATTCCTTGGCATTACTGTCTGTTAGATCTCATTGATATTGTGTCAAAACACGGAAAAACGAGCCCTTAGGTATACACTTGTTTCCATTAATATATATATATATATATATATATATATATATATATATATATATATATATATATATATATATATATATATATATATATATATATATATATAATGGACACGCTGGTAGTGCCGACCTGGTGCTTCACTTTTGTTACTACGAACTTCGAACAACAAGCGTTTCGCAATCGAATTATCAGCTGTCACATGCTGCTTTATTATTGCTTCGATCTCCAAAATGGACGTCGAACGCTATTGAAAGGAGGCAGCAGAGAAGCGCTCGCTCACAAAGCATTGCTGCCGACAGAAAGCCGGGTGCTCGACGCAATTGCCGAGGCCCCGGCAGTAGTAATAGCTGCCCGCCTTCGGTTACTTATTTCAGATGCCGCCTTAAAGTGCACTCCCTTAATGCATTTCACGTTCCCCCACAAAATCACTGAAAAAAAAAAAAGCCCTCTGAAGCCTTCCGCGAATTTCATCCCGTAGCTCGCGAAAGGACAATACGTTTTTCTCAAACCTAAGCCTCAGCTGGAAAGAAAAAAAAGCGCGCGTGTGCCTGCGTGTCTGTGAGAACGCGCGGGCGTTCCCTGAATTATTACGCAAAAGAAAAAAAAACGAAGCGCAGAGACAAAGCGAAGCAATAAACGGGTATAGAGAGAGAGATTGAGGAGAGAAGCGGAGCGGAGCATGTCGTCGGATGAGGCGATGGGCGGAGTCGAAAGGCTTCGATGCCCAATCGATAACACGCTTCCCAAAAAGGAAACAAGGCGAACGTGCGCCAACTGCAAAGCGATCCGCGGTGACCGGCCACCGTGTTCCTCGATTTCGGCGGCCTCGCTCGCTTGCACCGAGTCAGCCACACACACGCACACCACCGACGCGATAGCGCGAGTCATACTTCAATCAATCAATCAATCAATCAATCAATTTATTTCCTTTAGATAAGGTGGAGTACAGGACTAAAAGCTCAAGAGCTTGACGAGGTCCTGACCCCGTTCACAAGTTGACAAAGCAGCAGGAATGGTAGTCAATCATGTACAACAAATATAAAATAAACATACAGGTATAACATCACAAAAAAGTGATACAAATAGTTTATGAAAACAGTGCTAAGATAAAAAGAGAGTAGTTCAAATGTATGGTCCCGCCAAACTTGCCCGCCAAACAAGTCGCCACCCTATCTGGCGCAGCGAACCTGGAAAAAGTGCCACTGGCAGGCGCCTCCGTTAACAAATGTCATTTACATATGCGTGGCACGTCAACCTGTGTGCGCGAGAAGAGCAACCGATTGAAAACAAACGTCAATGAAGCTGTGGATGGTACTAATACTTGCAACGGCACGTTGCCGGGCTAGTTGGTTAGCGCTGTGTGTGTGCGTGCGTGCCATTCTCTGCCCCTCTCGTCATGCGCTATACGTCATATTGTATGCTTAGATTGTTGTAAAAGCAACTATGACATACATGTTAGCAAATTAAAGCCTATGAAAAATCAACTTGTCGCACGAATATCGAATGTCTACAACCTTCGGATAACCCGCCCGACGCTCTACCGACTGAGCTACAGCTGCTTCTTTGATTTTTTTCCCTTCCCTTTAATTAATTTCCATTTGTGTCATAACCACTATACACCAGAGTTCAAACGTACAACTACGTCTCTTTTTCTGTTGGCTTCACTACGTTGTGTTTCACAGAATACTTTTGTAGCCATTTTCTGTATTAGGTTACTGAACAAACACTGATTATTTAATTAGTTTATTTATTCATGTATTTACTTATTTAGCGACGGATTGACTGACTCATTGATTGATTGAAAGGAGCCCTCCACGAACGCCCCCCCCCCCCCCCCCATATTTCGTTCAAAAAGTGCAAAGGAGGCAAGGAAGACTTTTTTGCAGCTTTTTCCTTACAGTAACAGAGAGAGCAGAATCAGAGAGAGAGATTTACAGAGCTACGCCCACACTCGGGAAAACACATCAAGCCTATACAGGTGGTCTCAGAATAAAGCCCATGCACGAGGAAACACATCAAGCCTATACAGGCGCTCGCGCATAACCTGTCGACTTTCGAGCGCTTCACTAACGCGTTCGTCGCCTTCTCTGCCATTAAGTCACATGCGAATGGTCCAAGAATCTTGGATGCAGAAAATAGTATCAGGTATAGTCGGTGATGCAGCATCCTAAGCGTGAATCATTGGCTGCCATAGGGAAGCGCTGCTGCACACAACGTGTTGAATCGCCTCTTCCATTCTTCAGGAGTCGCAGGTGAAGGTTACCCAGATTGTAGCGCACGCGATCGACTAACTCACGTGGATCTAAATACAACAAGCAGAGCGCTAACATAGCGTAGCATTACAAGCAGCTGATACGTATAAACAAAGCGAACTATAGGCGAATCAGGTTTCGAGCTTCTAACGGAACTTGTCGCAATAAAAGCACGGAATGAACGTATAGTGGTGTCCTGCAAAGATGTGCAAACACGCGTGTATGTGTAGGCCAAATAAGATTGTGCTCGGTAGAAGAAAAGCGTTTCTTGCCGACACCCACGCACTGTGTTTCTAGCAGTTTTTTTTTTTCATTTTCTTTTCAGCATTCCTAACCCTTGACGACACACCAGAATAATGTCGAGTTCTCGCTTCGAATGATGCAGTCATTCGCAGAATGTCATGAATTACTCGGGCGAGACCCGGCTTCCCTGCTTCCTTTTATACTTTGCCAAGTAGCAATTCATGAACGAGGATAAAGTATGCAGCACGACGCCCACGTATATACGACGCATTTACTCGTCGCCAGCCCTATACTACTTCGCCGTGCGGGTCCTGTAGCAGTATTCTTAATCGAGGGTCGCGCACAGGGAGTCCACAAAATGAAGAACAGAAACGAAACAAAACAACGAGAGCAAATGTAAACACAAAGAGCAAGATGGATCGCGTGCGCAGTATAAACTCTGAAAAGCCGTGACGACATTTACGTGCTCCCTACTTCCCGCGAAAAAAAAAACGAGTATAAGCGCACTATGCCATCTTTAAATCTCTCTCTATCTCTTTCAAAACAAAAAATAAGTACAAAAAAAGTAACCACGAATTTAGCCAACGCACTGGTTATTATAATAGAGCCAAGGTGAAGAAAGCGACACAGCTACTGAAGCGAAAAGCTTAGCTAAGCTACGCACTGACGCACATTCATCTGTGGGTTATTACGCAACGTCATCATTACACAGCCTCCTCCGTGTCTCCAGAGATTTGCTTGCCCATCAACACCAGTCGCTCTTGTTTCTCTTGTTCTTTGCAACGACACGATTTCTTTTTGTTCTTGTTTTTTTTTCTCGTTTCCACCGGGGTGCTGCAATAAAACCATTTTTTTTTTCCAAACGGCGAGAAATATTTTCCGCGCCCCCTTATAGCTGAGAATTTCAAAACGCGCCCGGCCGGCTAAACTTCCGTTCCTCGTCGTCGCTCTTCCTCTGATTTATTCGTCATAGCTGCGAGCTTGGCCGACTCAGAAATAGAAGATCCCCCAAAATAGAAAAAAAAAATAAAACTTCAACAAGAATACCACGAGAACGAGAAACAGACGGGTAGGAAGAACCTTGAACACGAGAAAACCCATCTGCTAGCATCGAATACGAGAAAAACTCCGTTCTCAACACTGCGTGTTAGCGCAAACACGGTGAAGACGTATAAACGATACAGGCCACTCGCGAAAGGAAAGGACACATGCGCAACAATAAACGGAGGAAATCCCAACGGCCTAACCAAAGAAAGCTGCATTGGGAGCTTAGAGGGGACGCAAGAAAGAAGTGGTCGGCAAAGGCAATATTTGGTCAGCTTTTAAGCCGTGACGCGATATTGAATTAGAACACAACGAGTCGAAGTGAGGGCACGCGTTGATGGAAAGCCGCGTTACGAGAGGCTCTCGCACGCCGTGTTTAAGATCAGCGCGTGTTTGCATTTGCTCAACGGGAGCCAAAGAGCCCGATCTGAGAAACTAGAATGCGAGAGCGCAGGCGACTGGACTAACCGTAACCGAGAAGTGACCATAAAAAAATGAAGAGGATGCGAATTGACAAGAACAGAGAAAGTGGGCGAACAAGGCGAGCTTCAACATCGAGCTATCAAGAGGCGTACTCGTTAAAAAACAACCTGACGAACACGAGTGTCTGATAGGCCGAGCCGCCTCAACCGCTTTTAATCATCGACTGAGAGGTATTTCGTTAGTGTCCGTCAGGTTAGTGATCATCGACATCAAAGACAGATCGACAAACCGCTAATACTTGGACAAGAGCCACGAGCGATACGCAAGCTTTTTCAACTGGAAAATGTATAAATTATCCAAGCAACACAGCTTTCACTAGCAGAGGAACCACTTCAGTTCAGGTTTGTGCATTCAGAAACGTATTCAATAAAATTAAGCAGCACGGCGTCTGCGAGTGACTGTGCGAGAAACTATTTCTGTGGGCTTTCTATGAGACTGATTTAATTATAGCACCGCGGAGCGACGCCCTTTACAAAGGACGAAATTGCCGCGTCTGCTCCATCTAGGCAAGGACCACGACGACTTTATCAGGGACCTATTTTTAATTTGAGGACGGCGAGGACGACTCGGAGCTTTAATAAGTCAGGACGCTTTTAAAATTCCGTCTCCTCGCCTACTTTGTTCAGCGCGAAAATGTTTCGCAACTATAGCTCCCGTGCGAAAATGACATCCTCAAGCTTATCGTTGACGCTCAAGTGCGAAGTTGAGCAACGATGCATTACGTCACCACGAAAACGCTTCGACCGAAACGCTGCGAGAATTCATCTTTTATATCTACGGAAGCATGACATAATTGAGTCCGCAGCTTTTTCGAAGAGTGTACGCTCTCAACTTTTCAACCTCGGCCCTCAAGCGCAACATTCCGGGCATACATTTGTGCGCGTGCGTCGAGCCTATGGAGGAGCAAGAACTACAGCTTTAGGCAGACTGTGAGACGAGAAAAGTATAAGGGGAATTAACCCAAAGACTGCGCAACTTTCACGCAAGCCTGTCTGTTTATGATCAAACAGCCAAAAAACAAACAAAAACACAGCCCAACCCCGCGTATTCTGTTCCCTGCTTCAAATCCCGGTTCAGTCCCTCATATGTCGCTTACTTCGCGCAACGCTCGCAGCTCCACGTCGGATTGACTCGCTTCGCTCGATAAAAGAAACATGTTTCCACGTCGCTTTAGTTCGTGGCCATTGCCCAAACAAGTACATCGCGCAGAAACAACGCGGCCGGCCTCCCAAAAATCCGACGTTATCGGTCCCGTAAGGACGAGATCGCATTAGCATGGCGAGGCGGGCAAGGCAACAGAAACCACGCAATAAGCTAAATATAAAAGGTAAAAAAAAAGAGTTTATGACGGCTACCGAAGCCGTGCGAGGGAAGAAAAAAACGTCGTGTTTCAAGAGAAAAGACATGACTACGGAGAGATTACACGAGCACGACGACGAGGCAGAGGAGAAAAAAGATCCCGTTCGAGGTGATTCGCGGTTCTTGAAAATATTCAATAGAGAAAAGCCGCAAAAGCAGCGGCAACAGGATGTTCAGCGCATGTAGGCAAGGATTTCCACATAGTCCGGTACCGAGACTATGCGAAGAGACAAGCTCGGGGCAGCGGATATACAAGCGGCGATGGACAGCGGGTTTCACTGCAGTTCGCTCACGCCGGAATAAATCGAAGCGATAATAAGCGCGACCTGTATACAGCGCGAAAGAATAAAAAGTGGCTGACTCGGAAAGGATCATGCAACTTTCCAAGACAGCATTTCAATGCCTAATGTTTCGTTATTTGAAGAAAATGTATAAAAACGAAAACACAAGCTTTCCCGAAGAAAAGTGCCATGCAAAAGACATAGAAGTTCCGCCTAATTTAGTCGAGAAGCTCGTTCTCATTCAGAAAAATCTGACTAACTCCTTAATTAGTTGGATCAGTTTACAGCGCTATGTTATGTCACTTATAATAAAATGTATATTGCCGACGGGTAGATATATAAAACAGCGCATAATAGGTAAAACGTCGCAGCGCCCAGACACGGAAGCCGCTATAGTTATAGCGCGAGAACAGAACGACGACAAAAAGACAAGAAGGTCGCCGTTCTGTTCTTGCGCTATATAACTATCGTCATGTCGTACCAACTAGCCCAAACTGCCACACGCAAGCCGCGTTATGAAACCGCGTTAGAACTTATAAACACAGTAAACCAGTCCGCACCCATACGGGTGCCGTGCCTATAACTAAGACCCTACAATAAAGGCGTTTGGACAGACCAAAACACCCATGTCATGGGTGTTTTGGTGTCTAAAGGCGCAAACTGGTTTACTTAGTACCGCCTGACAATTCGGTATGGTTATCATTGCGCTTTCTTTGCCATTGGGACTCGTATGATATGTGCAAATGGAGATGGCGAGCGAATAATGCGAGAACGCTCAAGAAATAATAACGTTCGCGATCTGCTCACACACAAGCATGAATTATGACGGAAGCTCCCGTCGGTGCTACGAATACTGCACTAATTGTTGGTTCCTGGCACTACCTTATGCGTCTCGTGCTTTTATTTTTGCTAAGACACGTCCAACAACACATGATCATTTATACCAATCTGTCACTTTACCATTCAACTGACCGCGATTTCTCCTTATAAGAGCTGAAACACTACTCCACAGTCATCGCACACACGCCACAATCCTTGGCACGCGATTTTTGGTAAAGTGGTGCGATGAGAAACCCCACCACGCACCGACAGCTGGGGCAGGTGGTATAGGCTGACCACATCAATATTTCAGTGCGACGGATGTGTTGGTACATTGATTGATTGATCAATTGATTGATTGATTGATTGATTGATCGCCCCTTTTACCCTGGAGCAACCTACCATGGGGGATCGGTCGTGAAACGAGCGGTGCCTTGTAATATAAAAAAATTTGTTTATAATGTCAAAATGTTAGGCAATAGAACGTTTGGAATCACTTGCTAGATTCATTCACAAGAAAAAAAAGTAAAAAAAAGAAAACAGACCAATGTTTCTAATTAACATACTTGATTTTGATAACCTTACAATTCAATTCGATTCAATAAACGAAAATGTTTTCAAAAAATATGCTTGATTTAGGTAAACGTAGAATTCCATTCGTTTCGTCTCACGTAGGAAATCGCTTAAGGCCTCGCAAGCGCTCCTGTGGCTAAAACCCATCACTGAAGTCCCAAAGGAAAGAACGACAGGAAGGGATAAATTTAATCTCATCCTTCGAAGCGGTTCAACTAGAAGTGTTCTCCTCTGATTGGTAAATAATCTGCACTTTAAAAAGAAATGACCCAGGGATTCACTTTCATTGCAATGGAGGCATAAAGGGGACCAGACCTGTAAAGTAAAAGTACAGTGGGGAACCCGGCATCGTATTCTGGTGACTGATTGTTCAGTTATTTTTGAGGAGCTCCATCGATTTTTCCAACAATAACTGAGATGAGGGTACTCAAAAACTGACAACGTAGACTTAACGAAGTTGTCCGACGTGGCAATTTTTTTTTTCATATCGCGCCGCAGTTACAAACGCTAACATCGGCAAAATAGACATTAGAGGACCGTCATGTGAAGCAAGTGCGAGTGCATCCACGTATTAATTGAGAAGTATACCTTTGTGTCCTCGTACCCACACCAAGCGAATAATACGAATACATGTCTTCCAATAAGAGAATCAAGTACTTTTAAAGAATTTGAAATTTTCGGAGCAGTTAATGAGCAACGGACGGATATGGCTGTCTGTCAGAATGACAGCTTCTCATATTTATAGGCATAACTTCCGTAAAGCTAAAATAATGCCAAGTAATTCCGTATTATAAACAGGCGTATAAAGTCGGGTAAACGTATTGAAGAAGACCAATCGAGATATAATGATGCAGTTTCCCACCCCTGCCTTTTCTTCACAAACTGAAGCATCAGTTTCTATCACTGCAGCCCGTTCTTAGCTAGACAACTGGTCTTTTAAAATGCAATTTACGTATTTACCAGCCAAATGTGCGCAATTTTTAGGCCGGTTGGTTAATTAATTCCTTGCGCATACGAGGCGCCGCCTCGCCTGTTTGTTTGTTTGTTTGTTTGTTTGTATCCTTTAATCCATGGCTCGTACCCACTCTGGGGGATTGGCCAAGAGAACATATAGTCTAGCTCATATGGACGATAACTACATTATTGCTTACAACGAAAAAAAAAAGGGGGGGGGGGGAGTTGCATAGTGAAGACAGTATGTTAAAAAAAAGAAATAAACCAAAGGTTTAGATAGTGAGAAAAAAAGAATCAACAACAAAGTAGACCCTAATAGCTACAACTTGATTTTGGGAGCCGACCAGACAGCTGGTTTTGGCAAACCCTATTAATTTGGTATGTCACGGATTCATCCAGAATTTTTTTTACCCTTTTTTTTTTGAGTATCTGTTAACGTGGGATTTATGTTGAAAAACGTTTAGAGTCTTGAATAAAATTACACACCGCATCGAATGCATCTCTGTGGCAATTTGCCAAAACAGAGGCACCAAAACTTAGAACATTTTCTGAGGTTAAATTTAAACCTAGCTTCGCAAATGGAACATCTAAAAGTCGTTTCCTAATTAATGCATAGTTACGACATGAGCCAAAATAATGTTCAATAGTTTCTGATTCTTCGCAGAACGGACAAAGGGGGAAAGTGTCAGACCAGCTCTGTGTAAATAAAAATTTAATGGGGGGACACGGCACCGGAATCTAGAGATTATAATTTCAAGTTTTTTTGACGGACTCCACTGGGCTTTCCGTGGAAATTTGAGGGGCTGATAATCTCTATGCATGATTTCGTTTTCTTTCCCTGATGGCGCATTCAAGCTGTGGCGAAGCCCACCGCGGTTGAGTACCATGTCGGCTGCTGACCCAAAGGTCGCAGGCTCGATCCCCGCTACAGCGGTCACATTCCAGTAGACGCGAAATGCCACAGGCCCTTGCGTGTGCTCTGTATAATGTAAGTGCACGTCAAAAAACACCAGCTGGTCAAAATTTCCGGAGTCCTCCATTTCAGCGTCTCTCATAATCACATCGTAGTTTTGACAGGTAAAACCCCAGCTTTGGCGAATTTACCGAGAGTTCAGGTAGCACTATAAAAAGACGTGCTTGAAGTTCTTAATGATAAATACGCAGGATTTTGTACTCAATCCCACCAGAGGAAATACTCATTGCGTTTTTCTCCCAGAATCTCACCTGGGCGTTGACTAACACTCGGGAAACCACACTGGTGCTTATTTTCGCCTTGACGAGTACAAATGACCTCCTTTGCGAACGTACCGCTCACTGCTCGGCCTTTCGCCGACTGCTACACCTGATTTAAAAGCAGGCGAAATTTGTGCGGCCGCGTTTCCCGACAACTGGACAGTGATAAATCGAGCTTCAGATGGGAGTAAACGCTAGTTCTAAGCGTTATCCGCTCCGGATAAAAAAAAGTTACGCTCATTACCTGTTGTTTTTCGGCGCATAAAAGCCTCCCCCCCTCTCTCAAAGTAGAAAATAAAGCAACGACTGAACGAAATAATGACAGAGAACTTGAGTCCCCCTAGCGTTGATTATGTATTTACTCTTTCTCGCCAATTTTCACTTCAGTGACAAGACGAGTAATCTACGATTGCTATACTATAGATTACCAAGCGCGTTCGTGAAGCTTGCGCATTCACTGCAGCGAAACGTAGTGACGTCCAGCTTTCCTTGGTCTTGTTTGTTTATTGTTTTATTTTTTTACCCATTCCCTAGAAACGGGGACATCTGAACGTGGCGTCATCTATTGGCAGCAGAAACGGCAGCTTCCCTTAACTCAATGGGAAGAGAATGAGAAAAATCTTATCTCCTAAAAATAACCTAGTTATCAAAAACGACTCCGAGTTACATGTAGCAGAAACCCACTAGCATATTAGGGTAAAGTTATGATATCGCACTACTATAGGCGTGTGGCTACCCAGGACAATTGAACACCGCCCGTAGAAACACATGGGACCCCGTTGTTAAATATTAGACTGGTAAACCACGCGGTTTGCAGTGCGACACTAACTTTGCCAGATTGTTCAAATAAGTATCTGCTGTATAGAACCGGGAGTTGTTTTTGACCAGTAGCTTTTTTTAGTCAGATATGATTTTCTGTCGCCTATTTCCCATTCAGTTACGGCAGGACACCGCTGCTGCTGACGAGAGATGGCGCTTCGGGCAGATGTCCCCAAATCTTGGTCATATGTCAACGACCTCACGGCGAACGAACCGACGCATGGAACATAACTGTTATAAATTATGTCATATGTTATATTTATTTTTTAATTTGATAATACTGTCAACCCTCACGGAGGGTCATAACAGAGAGGACATACACAAAAAATGTACAATGTGCATAAAGTTTCGTAGTATTTTGACAACTCACGATGAAAACTGGTATTCTCCTAAATAACAACTCAGCATTCAAAATAACAATTCAAGAACAATTCAGAATTCACTGTCATTTTTCAAGATATGATGCGAGCTACAGGCGAACATGCCAGAACTAAAAATAATTGAGGGATTCAGAGTTGGATCCTATTACTTTTGAACGTACACGTTAGAATGCCTAAAAGAATATTTTTTTTTTCCACGCGGCGCTCCCTCTTTACAGCACCACGCGGAACGCGCATTAACGAAGGTCGAATTTTGTTCCTTTCTCAAGAGCAACAACTGGTTTGGCCAACCCCGGGCTCTCCAGAAGGACCACGATGCGGCGGTGAGGCTTGGCCTTCAAGTCTCAACGTGGGAGAGGCCCGCTGTTTTGCCCCTAAAGAACGGGGTGAAAATTCTGCTGGACACGAATAAATGTTATTGTCTATCTATCTAGCCGGCACTTATTAAAATAACGGATATCACACGCGAAACGTCTGCAAGTAGCCACGCCAGATTCCGGAGATCGTATTGAACTTGAGGACGACAAGTACTGCCTATAAAAAGGGTGCACGTTAAAGAACCTCAGGGGGTCGGACTTTCCGGAGCCCTCCGATACGGCATCTCTCATAATCATATGGTGCTTTTGGGACGTTAAACCCCAAATATCAATCAATGCCTATAAAAAACAAACAAGCAAGCAAGAAGAAAAAAAAGAAAGCCAAACAAAAAAAATATTATCAAGCAGGCAACAAACAATAATGATTCAGTAAGGCGGACACCAGTCCGCTAAGATCAAGTAGGCCAGAAAAAAATAATAAGCGAAGTGGAAACCACACGTTTCGGTCCAGCGTCTAGGGCTGTAATACACAACGAAGCCCAGTGGCCGGAAGAATATCGAAGGGTGTATCACAATGGCAAGTTCGTAATCGTGTATGAAACACTACGAGATGATCAATCACGAAGTGTTGTTGTTGTTGTTGTTGTTGTTGTTGTTGTTGTTGTTGTTGTTGTTGTTGTTGTTGTTGTTTCCCTGTGCAAATGGCTCGTACCCAAAGAAGGGGATTGGCCGATTATAAGGTGAATTTGCCCTAAACTTTCAGCATTGCGTCATTCCTACAATTTTTTTTTGTAACTTAATTTTGATTTGAAATACCGATATCAAGTTTGCAGAAAAAAAATAAGAAAAATAGTGAGACAGCAATTTAGCAAGAAAATCGTTTAGTCGCAGTGATGTATTCTTGAACGGCGAATAAAACATCCCTGTGGCTGAAACCCAGTGTAGAGGCTCCAAATGAAAGAAGATCAGGTTGTGATAGTTGCAAGCCCAGTCTTTGAAGAGGTGGTGCTAGTATGCTTTGCCTGAATAAATCGAAACGGCGACAATGTAATAAAAAATGACTGATCGTTTCCTCTTGATTACAGCAAATGCACATAGGGGAATTCAATATGCCTGATCTATGCAAGTAAAAATTGAGGGAGGTAACGCGGCAACGAAATTTCGTGATGACAACTTCCATCATCCTTGATTTAGTCAGTTCACTGCGCCAGGGAAATAACAAGTGTTTGTACTCTGGAGAAGCCGTCAGTGCAGGGTCAGATCAATTTTGCCCGATTTTAAGTGTGCGAAATCGCGCCACCGTAATGTATACTGTATGAGGGAAAATAGGAATAATTGGTGTCGAAAGGGATGCATTCGCAAGAGAATCAGCTATTTCGTTTAACAACAAACCTTTGTGCCCTGGTGTCCAGATTAAATGAATACTTCGGAGATGACAGGGGATCAACGATTTAAAAAGTTTCACTATAGGTGAGTGACCAGATGCGGACAGAGAAGAGCACACTGATAATGAATCAGTTATGACTGCTACAACTGTAATGGAAATATTTACCTTTCGCAAAGCTAACATTATTGCCATGAATTCAGCCAGAAAGACAGGAAGAAAGTCCGGTAAGCTAAGTGAAAATGACCAATCAAGTACGGGGCAATATATTCCAACGCCTGATTTTTCATGTGATTGAGATGTGTCGGCTGCTATAATGACATTTGTTGGCAGAGTACTTAAATAGTCCTGCAATAAACCATTTAAAATGCCTGTAGGTAATAGCTTTGCGTGAGTTGGGAAGATATCATGGTAAACAATTTCTGGAGAATTTTGTTACTCAGTTAAAGGAATCAGATCACGAACGTGTACATTTAGGGGCTCAAGTAACGATAGAACAAATACTATTTGTGGTTTCACGAAGTGGTTTGATCGACGACTTTTTTCTTCTTCTTCTTTCACAAAGCACAAAGTCCAAACAATGCCCTGCGGCAAGCTACACGTGGTCCTTAAAACATTTTATGAGCCTCTACAACACCTGCTCGAAATACCATAAAACCGCGCGTGGCACAGCTGCATTTTCGCGTTTAGTCTCCTCCGAGAGAAGATGGCGACGTTATGCGTTTCCTTCGAAACCCTTATACATACTCTGCAGAAGACAGCGCCCTCTCGTAGCGTCCAAGACCAGAACTGCGTTTCTCCGAATCACAATGACTAACAACCACATGTTCGTATAGCGCGAAGCCGAAAGAAGATCCACGCGGATTTCTCAACAAAGGAAAGCTCCTATAGTTGAAGAAAACTTAGTTCTGCTCCGGGGATCGAACCCGGACCAGGACATGGTTTTACGTGCTTCGAGTTGCCGACTAATTCACCCTCACGCTGGCAATCGGTAGCGTCTTGGTCAGCTCAGTTGGTAGAGCGGCCGCCCAGGAAAGCGACTATAGTCCCGTGTTGGATACTCGGACAAATACGAATTTTTTTCGCGACTCTCCTTCTTGATAAATCCGAATGAATTTCCTTGTGCCATTGTATTGCAAGTGGGCGGCTTTCATAACCCTTCCACGACCTGGCGGCACTTTTTCAGATCTGATCTGCCATAAACATGGTGCTAACTATATAATAAAAAAAAGTCATCGGTCTAACCCAAGCGTGACAACATCGGACGGAATCCACTGACAGCTAGCTACTTGAGCGCCAAGGACAAACGTTAAAGGCTGCTGCAGCGGCCGCAATGAACGACGTCATCGTTAGAGCTATACGCTCCCTTGGCACACAGCACAGACATCCACTGCTCTCTATCTCTCTTTCTTCTTAATAAACATCGCGCCACCCCAGAAGAGGCTGCCGCGCGTATTACGGCCCTAATATACTATTATACGGCCGCTGTCACGCAGACGCAGCGTACTCCAATTAACTGGCGGAGCAGCGATGTACCTCTACTTCAAGGGGCTCGACGGTCTAGTTTATAGCGCGGAGAGTGAATTATCGGCGCCAAATTCACTTGATCAAAAGAGAGCAAGAGAGAGAGAGAGAAAGAGAAAGCGAGAAACAGTAAGGAAGGAGACCCCGCGCGCAGTTTACGACCCCATGCGAGAGGCTCATAATAACGAACCGCCAGAACATGAGCCGTAGACAATGAAAAGACCACGAACCACGACGTGAAAGTTCCCTTACGCTGCCGCGATCTTCCAGGATCGCAGATGATTGACTGCGGATGTGAAAACATAGTGGTAAATCGCTCTAGTCTCTGAGACGCCTGTTTTCAATCACACTGTTGTGTAATATTCAATAACTGACGTCAACCACAAGCCGACTTATCACTTCTCGCCCAGGCTTGTGGTGTCGCCTGGTTTGCCAAAGCAAACCGAATGAGCGATGAGCGATGTTACCGACATCGTACCACGTGGGGTTATTATTTATATATATATATATATATATATATATATATATATATATATATATATATATATATATATATATATATATATAGGCAGCGACCAACAGCCAACAGAAAGATAGGTAAAGAAAACATGTTGTGGAATTATGAGGAATCGAGCATAAAATACTGTTTCAGAAGTAAAATATATGAAGTAAATGCGTAAAAAAATGGCTGCTTATCCTTGTTCGTTCACTCCAAGTGAGGTGTTCGGGTAATCGGAGAAATCAGAACATCCAGCTCTGAGTTTAGGCTTTTATCAAAAAATGTATCCTAATTTAAACTATATAGGGTATCCCGTAGAGACGCCGCGCGATCATTCTAAAGAACGAATAGTGTTCTATTCCATTCAGCACTGGAACAAAGTGCGTATTTGAAATGCTGAACATCTGTCGAACAATCGGAAACGGCAAAAAATACTCAAAGAAACTAGACGTTGGAACAGAGAAGAGTCAATTCTACAGTCTCCATCGTCGCATTACCGAGGTGCTTGCAGCCTATGTACCTACTGGACTATTGGCGTTACAATGACTACATCATGAAGGCGTTTTGTTTTTAGAACGGCAGCACCGCCGAAGCAACAGGGTCATCAATCCACTATCCTCACCACAACATCCGTGATGATGCTATTAAAAAAAGTAACGTAATTTTTATGTATCAGTTTATTTACAGGCCGCTGACAACGTAAACACTTGAATACTGTAACCACTGATATACTTGAGCCAGCATTTACAAAATATTTCGAAGGCTTTAGTTGCTTTTGTATACGAGCTTGCCTCAGTTTAAATAATAGTGGTATTTTCGTCGGTGAAAAGTAATCGTAATGCACCTTTGTAAAAGTCCTTGAATATTTGTTTCGAACAAGATGATGCGGATTCCTTGGGCTGTTTTGAAAATTGTCACCTTAGTTTAAGGTCGCTCTTAAACTGACTGCCTTTACTACTCGAAAATTATTCGAGCAGTATTAGATTCCTACTCGCATTCGATTCGCTGTCATCGCTATTCCATTCGAATTCGATTCGATTCTAAAGTTCACTACCAGCACACCCCTCGTATTCCGGCATTCCACTGAAACACCGGGCCAGCACTGCATTGCCGAGGCTATACCGATACGTATATCGGTACAGCCTCGGCAAGGCTATGCCGGCAAGCATATAGCCTCAGCAAAAGTAAAAAGATCTCCATCCGTCCTATACGCAAAGGCACGATCGAAACAATTTCAGCCTTTTTCAGTCGGGCGGACCGAAGTGTTCAGTTGATCGCGTCAAACACGACGTAAACGCGGAGGCTCGTGCTGCGAAAGTATATAAAAACCAATGCTTCGACTTCAAAAAAAAAAAAAAGGGAATAAAATGCGGACAGTTCGCCAAAGTCTTAACGCCCCCGCAGTTTTTCTCCATGACAGGGTCGCCCCAACACCTCGCCGATGACGACCGTCACGCGAGTGATATAACCGCCAGCTACACGTGTTTTATGCCCGCCGCTCGCGCCATTACGTGTGCAAATCTAGTCACCTACTGCATATAATCTATCCATCCGGGTTGTGGCGCTGAAAATAACTAAAATCTGACAGGCCGATCCAGCGGGTACTGTTAGAATCTAAAATGGCATAGCCGGGAACCGTGAGTGACAGCGTGAAAAAAGTATACGAAGGAAACAAGAGCGGGAAGGAATGAGCGAATAATAGGACGGAGAAGAAAGGCTAAGTTATATGAAAAAAAAAAAAACGTAAATGGAAAGAATATGTGACACCCGCGTTGTTTCGACAGCTTCCCATTATGCGACTGCATTCGACATATATATTTTTCGAATTCCTCGGCCAACGTACCGGAGTTTATATTACCTTTAATGTTGTACGAACCTGCCATGATGAAAACACCGCACGTCTTTTTGAAGTCCTCCTCGGGTTGATTTGATTACCGTGCTTGACGTCTTCATTTGAATTCGGTATGAAGTGTGTTCCACCTAATCAAAAGTTAAGGATTAACCGGGGACTTGTTTGTTGAGTCGCATGTACACATATAAAATCACAATGAAACACCGTACAAAAAGCCGAATAGAAAAACAAATGCGATTACCTGTCAAAAAAGAAAAGCAGATTAGATGGACCGATGGAAGCAAGCTCAAAACAAAAGAAAGAACAAAAAACAAAGCAAAAGTAACAAATTCTCGCGTTGAACGTCCAAAAACCACGATGTGATTACGACGGAGGCCGTATAGCGGAAAGCTTTAGAAATTTTGAACATCTGGCGTTTTTTTTTTTTTAACGTGCAGTGACATCGCACGTACGCGGGGACACCATTTTGCCTCCATTGAAATGCGACCGCCGCAGAGGGGATCGAACCCGCTACCTTTGGGTCAGCATCCCAGCACCGTAACCACTACACCATCACGGCTGACAAAGAAAGAAAGAAAGAAAGAAAGGAAGAAAGAAAGAAAGAAAGAAAGAAAGAAAGAAAGAAAGAAAGAAAGAAAGAAAGAAAGAAAGAAAGAAAGAAAGAAAGAAAGAAAGAAAGAAAGAAAGAAAGAAAGAAAGAAAGAAACCGCACGACCGTACGTTTAGTGAAAGCCACCTCGTCAACATCATCCGTTCCCCGACTGACCACATCAGCAGGGAGCAACGCGAATCGGTGAGGAATCTGGGCCAAAGAGTCCGGTCAACAGGCACGAAAGCGGCCCCGTCGGCGCGTATTGGCTCGTCGTTACGGTTGCGACACCACGCTGTTGCCGGATGAGTGGAGTGGTCATCTATAGGGAAACCTAGTAACATGGGCTCGGCACGGACTCGGCAGGGGAAGCCCGGTCGTTTCCGCCTAACAAGGCACGGCGACGACAAATGTATGTGTACACGATAAAGAAACGGCTGCCACGCTGGTGCCGATAAGAGCAGCGCGACGAATTTTAATCTGTCCATTAACGCCATGAAGCGCGTCACAGTGCTCTGACAAATGTCGACCGATTGGACGAGTGTTACACCTAGAAATTTCACTGCAGAAAGGGAGATCAATTTCAGAGAGGAAAAGGAACGAGAAAAGGTGGGAGGAAGGAGTAACAACGGCAATAAAGACAGCGTCGCTGCACTTGGTTCGATATAAGCTCGACTTCACGACAGCGGTAAAATAAATTAAAAGAAGCCTTCCTCCTCCTTGACATTCGCGTTACTAGAACGAACCCCTGCACGATCTATATACGCGCTGCGTGCGTGACTGGACGTCTTACGTGTATTCGGGTCGCCTGTTGATGATCGTCTGATAAGTTGGGGTTTAACGTCCCGAAACCAAAGTACGATTATAGGAGAGACACCGCAGTAAAATACTCAGGAAATTCCGATCACCTGGGGTTTGGTTATTTAATGTGCACCTAAATTTAAGCACACGAGCCTTGTTAGGTTTGGGCTGGAGATTCGTCTCTCAATCCCTATCGAAGATTTGAAAGCGGTGGCTAATGGCCTCGGTGACTCATCGGGCGACGGGGAGGCTGGCATGACAGGCGCCAGAGCTGACGGCGGAGCGGAGCTTCTTTAATCCTCAGTCGAGTAGCCGACCGGCCGACTGCTTATGCCCGCCAGGCATTGTCTCTGCTGGCCGGAGGATGAGACGTCCTGTCGCCGCGACGCCACGACGAAAGAGGACAACAGGGACGGCGTCTTCCTGGAAGAGACGGCGGCGGCCACCGCAAATCACCCCGCCGATTAGGCGAGCTGTGCGGCAGACCCTTTGATGTACGTTTTCCGGATCGTGGGAACTCTCGACTAGGGACACACACGACGAGGAAGAGCCCTGCTCGCGCCACCTTGCAGTGCAGTGTTCACGTGGACCGTGCATGCTCGTCCCCCTCACCTGTGTGTGTGTGTGATTGGTGTTCCACTCGGAGAGGAGGAGCCCAACAGGGCTTAAAACGACGCCGCAGAGTGCTGGACGTCGCTCTGAACTATGTAACGTTCAACCACCACGCTCGTGGTTTGTGAAACCACTAACCTGTTTCTTTCTGTAAATATGTGTAAATAGTGACATAAACTTGTTTTGTTTCCGTATCCTCCAGCGTCCTTCCTTCCGAACCTTAACAACTGGTGGCAGCGGTGGGATGCCACCATTAGCAACTTCCTTCTTCTTCGACCTCTGCAGCCTCAAATACTTTAGCCTCCGTCGTAAATGCGGCCGCCGCGGCCGGGATTCGATCCCGCGACCTGCAGGACAGCTGCCGAGTACCTTAGCCACTAAACCACCATCGCTGGTCTGACGAAAATCTGCACGACCGGGTTCTTAATCAAAAAGGTTGGCAGGCCATAGAAAAGGGTATTGCATAACAGGATGATGTGGAGCTGTGCCTAATCTATAGCTTTATGGACAGGGTATTCTACAGCGAAGAGCATATTTATTCAGCATGTGGTGTGCAATGTGTATCTCCTCCTCGTTCTCTTTTACTCCCTCTTTCTCTTCTCCCCACGTGTAGGGTAGCGGAGGACTTTGTCTATAGTTAACCTCCCTGCCTTTCTTATATTCCTTCTCTCTCTCTCTCTCTCTCTATTCGGCATGCAATCAAGAAATTGAAACTCATCTGTAAGTTCAGCGACACCTAAGTATGTTTTTTTTTTCCCTTTTGCCGTTCTTGTTCGCTCTGGACAACATCAAAACCAGTAATCATCATGCGGCGTCACGAGGCAGGACTTTCCAATGCATGCACGTCCTCATAACGCAAACCAAGGTCTAAAATCGAAACGGCTTACTTTCGAATCCCCGCCCTCGTGTTTGCTCACTCATTCTGTCACTATACACAGCGACACTTGCAGTCATGCGCGCACTCTATAGTGTACCGCTTAGTGAAACGGCTACATGCCACGCGAAGCGGACTTTCTCTCGCGAACGCTGCAGAGCGGCGTTAACTTCTATACGAAGAGAGCCTCTCTGCAAACAACCCGAGGCGTGTCGCATATGCAACGCACAGATTGTTGCTTCAGGACGAATAGCATTATAATGACGCAACGCTCGACAGAGCAAACAGGCCCAGGCCTATATACGCAGTAATCCCGTTCTGAGTGTATACACTTTCCATTAGTCCCACCTGCATTGCGGCCGCGTTACAGTCGAGATCAACCGTTTGCAAACGGCGAATGATGCAAAAGAAAATGGATAGTCTATCGAAATAGAGCAGCCACATTACACCAGCCCTCAATTATTTGGGCGAAAAAGGTATGTAAGGCTTCGAAGGTATTTAAAAATACACAGCCGACGCGCACTACCTATACCTAGGTTGCAGAAGAGGGCGTAAGTAAACGCAAAGATGGATATACGACATTTGAGCGATTATATACACCTCAGCGTAAAAATGCACGTATCAACTCGGGGCCACTATGAGCGAAGGATCCCTTTCGTAATTATTATGTTACACTCGCGGCCTCCGTAATTAGCTCCGGCAGTGCGCTGTCGGGCGCCGCCAGGGCCAAGTTTCACCGTTCGAGGTCATCCGGCAATGATTATATATAGGCCGGGCGCAACTCGGAACACTGACAAATAAAAGGCATAGGAAGACACCGTTACATAACCAAGCCAAACGCCTCACTTCTTTTCTTGCCTGCACCCAAAACATACCTTTAGAGCTGCACCAAATAAAAAAAAAATAGTAACTTTCGGCATTTTTCCCAATATTAGGCGCAAGCCCGTCGCTACTCTTTTTTTATCGCAACACAATGAACATCCAATGCGACTTGCGGATCCAGCAAACATAACTACAACCTCTCTACCATGAAATCTACACAGATCACTACAAGATTGACGCGAAAAAAATTAGCGCTTGAGAAAGATAGCGTGCTTTCTCTCACAGAGCCCTTCCTCATACACCCGACGATTATGCCACATTTTAAAAGCCGCATAAGCATCTTATCACGCGCATCCTCTTTGTCACTGCGAACAAGGCTCCCCTCATGGAGAGCCGAACCGTCTTGCGCGTATGCTCTTTTATGGTCGGCGCTCTGCTTACTATTTTTTCTTAAATATGTTTTTTTTTCTCTGTTAGTAGTACGTTTCAATACTATTCAGACAAAACGTAAAGGCGAAACCACGGCCCAAACTGTGTCGCAGCCACGGCCGCGCAACGAGTCGTGTTCATTACGCGGGCGCGCTTGCGGAACGGTGACGTAAACGGACGTCGATGGCGTGTACGAAATCGACCCAAAACACCTGCGCTTGCTTCCCAGAAGGCGCGCCAACGTCACGCGGCGGCATATACAGCGGGTTGTGGAGAGACGCACGCGCGCCAGAGTGGCTGCCTGCTGAACCGCGGCGAGGCTCTTCGTGCATATCCGAGGGCGATACGGAGAACGTACCACGACACCGATAAGGGCGAGACAACGCTGACGTAACGTCGATGGAGGCGACGATCGAGATCGACGGACCGAAAGATGAAAGAGCTGCTAATCGCGAGTAAAAAGGGAGGAAGCCTATACACTGTGCCGAGTGGACTCAAAACGCACACTCCCTTCTAGATTACGTCACTCCAAGTATACTCATGCAACGGGACAGAGAGGGGTTAGGGAGTAAGTCATAAGCGTGGAGACAAACACGCATTAATTCATCAGATTGCTATATAACAGCAAATAGCTAACACTACAGCTGAGCTTATAATTATTCATTGTTGGGGCTTTATGTGCCAATACCACAATATGCTTAAAGACAACGCAGAGAAGGGCTTAAGATATTTCGACCATCTGGTGTTCCTTCATGCACGCGCCCCTAAATTTGTGTAGAAAGGCCTGAAGCATTTCACCTCCTTCAAAACACGACCACCACTTCCTGGATTCGACCCCCCGACCTTCAGGTCGGTAGGTGAGCACTATAAACGCTAGACCACCACGGAAACTTACAGTCGATCTTGACCAACATGTCGTGACGAACATCGAACGTTATCCTATATACGCATCACTTAACCACCATTAAGCCAACGTTTGCTGGTGCTGGCCGTCCGTGAATAAATACTGCAGACATACTAATGGCCTGTACATTGTGCCTGGCTATGAAGGAATGCCTCTATTCAAGGCATGTTACGTTCCTTTAGAAATGACCGCCATAATAACACGCTACAAAAAGTGTACGAAAGCGCAGGAAGAGCCGTGGTTTCGGAAACCTCGACATAGAAGGTGTATCTCAGCGTCTAGCTAGCATGAGCTAGTGCAAAATTGCCTGACAGCGAAGAGTGACAACCACAGCATAACGCGGATGTGAGTTGCTGCACGGGAAGTGGGCATGCACGCTGCCCCCTTTTCCTATGCAGGACAGACTTCAACAGATATTGGCGGCTAGCGAAACCCTTCCACTTTTCGATACGTCGGTCAGCGCAGCGGATGCAGAAGAGGCGAGAAGAAAGTCACTATATATACATGTATATTTGTCTTAATTGTAAAATTTCGTCGAAGATTAATGTTGAATGAAAAGTACAGCAAACGTATTTTTAGTGCGTCTGTGTAGAATGTGACTAAAACTGCCATGTTTCTGTATTTATATTTTATGCTAAACCCATTGATTATGCTAGCAGAGAATGTAGATCGTGTTCATTTTACCAGGCGAACATCGCGACGAGTAGGTGCTTTGAATGCCAACCCATTACAAGGTTTGCAGGCATAGCTGATCATCATCATCAGCCACAGCGTGTGCAACTACGTAACAGCGTGTATTGCCTCGCGGACTCACAGTTCGTGCTTTGAAACTTCGCAAAACGATGACGACATGCACATCGCAACTGTACTTGCAGGTGAGGCATTTCAGAAGAGTCGGCATTGCAAGAGAGCTCAAGACGGCCAATGTCACGCGCACAGAGGATCCAACATTCGAGGCCCAGTTGGCGCGAATGGGCCGCCATTATCCTCCAAGTTCTTCTTTCTCGCCAATCCTCACTGAATAGCGAAAATCATGCGCCCACGTTACCACCGGTATCTCATAATATAAGAAAGCAAGTATAAAGCACCGAAAACGTGAGAACAATTCTTTTTCAACATACGCACCACTCGTGTCCACACCATGCCAAGACCAGGCAAGCCCTGCAGTGCGCTGTCAAATTGCGCTCTCAGCGTGCTTGGTATAGTGCGTAAAGACCGCATGAACTCTCGGTATGGACTCCAGACGAGGCGTTCACAAACCGAGCGGTCTTGCAATCCACGCCAGTGCGTGGCCGTGCTCGGCTGGGTGACGCCCATGTAAACTGCTTGATCAAACAGCACTCGACGTAATCCTCACGGCTGAACAACTATAGTGCACTGTTTGAGACGATCGTAACAGTGTTACATTCGTCTGATCTGAATCCTCGAGATGTAGGTACTCTCACATCTGCCTGAAGTTTACGTGGCCGGTTCACTGGAGACACGACACCTGGGCCTATGAGCAGTGCCCCTGGTTCTGTGTGCTGAGCACGCGTAATTTATTATTAGGTCCCTTCGTGCGTCACCCTCTGTCATTCGGCGCATCACGGCCGGTATAACGTCTCTAGCATCCGTAAAACAATGTATCTCCCTACTCAACGGGCGAACGCACCTGTTTGGACGGCACTGGTCGGGTGCTGCAATACATATGCAGATGTATACCTGACGACAAAATGCATCCCTCGAGACTACACAAACCAAAACAAGATAACCCCCAAGCATAAACTTACGGAACAAAAAGTAGCATATGTTGCATCAGTAACAACATGTCAACCCCGTCAACCACTCTGGCTTTCTTTCATCTGCGCCTTGCAAGTTTTTGGGGACTGCATTCTGCAAGAAAATTTTACACACCGAAAGTACAAAACGAACTTACATTCGTACTTTATAGCTTATCGCTTACAAAATTCATACCAAGAACTTTGTTACCGGAAACAAACAAGTGCTTACGAAGTTATGTTGTTCATCGCAACCTACTTTTTCTCTTCAGCAAACGCATACATTACAACGCTACGAAATACAAACGACCGCTTCTCTAAGCTCGGCCAACTGGCATATATTTTTTATTCAACATCTATAGAAGACAAAAAAATGGCAGCATATCCACGGAGTGAATGATGGGGAGTGGGGCGAAGCATTAGTCCGTCCATTCGTTCTTGCTTCCGTCCGTTCCTGCGTACGTCTGTGTAACCGTCCATGCGTCCATCCATCCGTCCGAGCGTGCGTCTGTTCGTGCGTCCGTCCCTGCGTTCGTCCATGCATCCGCGCCTGCGTCCGTTCATGCGTCCATCCATGCATCTGTCTGTATGCCCGTTCGTCCATCTATTCAGCACTCTAAGTACCACCATCTCGCATCTTTTCATCATATATTCTCCATATAGAAGCACCGCCATCCAGCGGACATTTCAAGGACTAAACGGGAGGTGGCACATGCACACTTTCTTACAGCTTGCGCTTCGGGTTTACTTCCCACCTTTAACCACCTCGAGTTCATGGTATACACTAGTTCACTGTATTCATGGCTATGCGGCCCAACGCTCGCTAAACCTTTCTAAAACCAAGGAGGTTACACCCAGCGAGTATAACATAGTAACCCTTTCTTGTCAGATCGTGCTCAATGTACATGCCATTAGCTGCTAATGGGGATCGCAGCGTGCGCGTTACCTAAAGGCCGAATGCTCCTGTGTCTCATTCCCCCTTAGCAGCCATTAACATGTGCATTGAGCACTATCTTTTATTGTTCAACAACGCACAGAAGAAATCTCTCACCGGAACCACCTTGGAGGTCAAAATCGTAAGGACCGCTAATTCTGGTATGTGCCACTGGTGGTTACGTACTACGAGGGACGCACAAGCCAAGGAGCTTCGCCCCTAAAAAAATTACAGCATATCCACGCCGTGAATGATGAGTGGGACGAAGCTTCGGATGGTTTTATCGGTAAACCGTGAATTCTCCATTCATCTGTTCATCCGTCCGTCTGTCCGCCCGTCCATCCATCCGTCCGTCCATCCGTCCAGTCGGTCATCCGTCCGTCCGTCCGTCCGTCCACCTGCCTGCCTGCCTGCCTGCCTGCCCGCCCGTCCGTCCGTCCATCCGTCCGTACGCACCTTCTGAGTGAACCACGCCGCGACCTCTCAGTATACTCGTAGTCAAAAAGTAGGCTACATACATGACAATATGTCAGAAAGTGGCGACTATTCAGCTGAGCGAGAGGAATCATACGAAGCAACATAAGAGGGGCGGTACAGCTAGAGGTGCGACGGAAACGTATACACATGCTTTTGGCTCAAAGATGGCAAAACAGCCCACACAGTGTAAACGCACACCCCTGTCCTCGCCGCACGACTCGTACCAAACCTCGTACGACTAGAAATTATCGCAGCACATCATTTACCAGTATACTGTCCACTCACATATGAACGAACCTGCGGTCAGATTTTGCACGAAAGAGCACTTGTAACAAAGAAACTAATTTGCTAAAGACAAATAAACTAATGTCATGCGCCCTTCAAGTCATTGCTTATTGAAATGCAACAGATTCAGAAGTGGTAGAAGTTAAGGAGAAGGTGAAAGTTTGATGAGATGAGGATTCGTGAACACTGTGCGCAGCTGGAACCGACGTTACGGCCTCAAAGTCTTCCTCAAGGTTGCAGCCTTGAAGAATACAAGCTCGCGTCTCCAAACGCTGGCTACAGAAACACGTTCAAGGATTCAAACGTTGGAATCATATGCATCCTAACAACCTGCACGTGTTCGTCGTTTTGGCTCGCGGAAGCACGAGTGCATATTCGGGGTGGCGTTAAAATGAACAGTTGCGCATCAGAGCTATCTCTGTACCGCAAACGCGCGCTTGTATCCCATCGTTAACTGAAACGAGCACTCACCTCGTCGAAGTTGTCGTACTGCTCACTTTTTTCGTCAGGCGTGAGTTCCGAGCCGAGTTCGGACGCCACGGTCGACGAAGTATATCCGTCCAGCGGCGCAGATGCAGGCGCTACGATCCTGTTGACGTCATCCTCAGAGCCCAACACAACGGTTCTACACTGAGCACGGCGCCAGCTCGCCTTCGTTGTCACTCACGAGCTTATCTCTTCAGCCACGATTAATCCAACTCAATAGCGAAGGTGCGACACGTCAGCTTGTAGTCGGCGCCGGAAGGCTCATGTCGTCTATGGTTGATTCCGAAGCGCTATATGGGCGTCGACGCTGAAGCAAAAAAAAGTTTACTTCCAGCGGGTCTGAAAACGGGAGTAACACCTTTCGGGTTATTACGGGTTCAGTAATGCAACATTTGCCCGTACGTAATAAGTTCCAGCAATTCCTTCAAGGCAATTCATTGTCGGCACATTTTCGATGTTACCGCAAATCACGGTCACTGGGTAAGCAAATTAAGCAGGCGTATACCCTCGGGTTATTCGTCAGTGGCTGCTGATTTGAAGCGCGTAAAGAAGTTTGGCCCAATTGAATTCATAGCGCGAAGTTGAAGCTTCGTTAGTGCCGCCTTACGTCATTCAGAAGCGAAAGCGCAACGCTTCATTCGGGGAGGCAGCATACCAACAAGAGGAAGAAGGCTGCAATGTAGTCACTTCAGAACATTTAGAAGACGCTGTCGGAGGCTCCAAAAGGAAACACGTGACCAGCTGCGTGACAGGTCCTCCAGCCTGGCTTTCAGGGCCCACTTAAAACTCAACGCCGCCCAAGGGGCGGAACGGACAATTTCATCGCTCGAAATGACAGGTCATCGAGTGAAATATGGTCACAAAACGAAGAGCGCTGCAACCGTCATCACACACACCGACGCAAAGACGCCCTCTCGCAAGGAGGCAGCAGGGGACAGCGCGAACACATTCGCACACAGCGTAAAGAATTCGCGCGAGCCGCTAACGTATATCCCCACCAAGACGGCGACCAGAAACAGCGCGGGAGGCCGCTGCCATCGCTGTACTTGTCTTGCAGCTCCACCAACGCACTGCTCCTCTCAATACGGCACTTCCACGCAGCAGCTGGACAGGCGAATCACAGCAAGAACACCGCGACGCCTTGCGACGCCACCAACCACGCACTGACCTAGAGCAGCCTGCTGCTGCGTCGGACAAATGGCGCCGCAGCCGACGAAGCTGCCGTCGCGGCCGGCCGTGCAGCACACACACAGCTCGTGGGGCCCCACCTGGAGCGCAGGCTCACCGCGGCTAAGGCGAACGAGGTTCCTCGAGACTTCTTTTTCCGGGCCGCCACAGATGTTCGCGAACACGACTGCCGCCAGCGCGAGTGTACGACGTCACAGGCCTTCTTCCCGTGCACGCTCCCCCTCTGCAGGGCTGCTTGCGCTGCCGGTGCACGCGAACTCGCGCGCGCGGATACGCACCTTCGCCGGTGCGGCCGCCACGCAGGAGAGCCGCGATATCTAGTCGCACGGTGACGCGCATACGGGCGGAGGTGAAAGGAACGGCGGTCACGAGAAAGAGGGGCGAATTCCAGGGACTCCGTACTGCTAAATGCACCTTTTGTCCTGAAATGTCATGAAACGCCTCTGACACGCGGCGGAGTTCTACACGCTGCAGTGAAATTACTGTCAGTCTCTCCCCCTTTTTTTTTCTTTTCCCTCTTTTTAATCTTTCTTGTACCCTTCCCTAATGCCCCAGTGTAGAATAGCCAACCGGATGTCTTTCTGGTTAACCTCCCTGCCTTCCCCCTTTTGTTGCTTCCTCCTCCCCTGGTCAAGAACTTTTCCCGCAGCAAACTCCCGGCAGGATGTGCACAGGTTCGAAACAATGACACGACTCACGCGTAATTAAGAATAGCGCAATTTGTGGAACATACGGCCATGCATTGTAACTGCTTCTGCAATCGCAGCCAAATAACGTAAACGCGAGAGGTACGCTTTCGTACGGATGAGACAAGCTTTCCCGCGTTGTAATGCATTGAATGCCGAATCTCGGTAGTCAGAGTCGGACGAAGTATCTTCGCACGCGTATATGATTACCTCTATACCGTCCTTTCTCGTATAATTTCCTCCTTTATTTTATCCCTCAGTCGAGTTGGGAGACGACCTCATCTTTCCATGGAGCGCAGCTCGACCAATGAGAGGAGCTTTGAAACATCACCGAAGCGCACAACTTTCATGCCGAAACGAAGATCTCGAAGAGACATAACTCAATAGGCGTCTGCGAGGCTCTTGATGAGCTCCGCCTCTTCCGTGCTGCCGGAACAGCCAACGACGTTGCGAAACGAAGTCTTCTTGGGATTGGAGCCTACGGCATACCAGTAAATATATTGCCGATTCAATTCTGCAATGTTCCACTGAGTTGCTGGTTTTCGGCTAAACAGTTTTTATGCTTAGAACCGAGATTAATTCCATTCAGCACTACCAACACTTTTTTTAAATAAACGTGGTAAAAAGATGAGCAAGACTGGACGCAAGTAGAGCCCACAGTATACCGATGTCATGGGTATCAAAAACATCCACCGTATATAGTAACAGTAAGGGAGTGAGTAAGTGTGTTTTGAGGTTCAGTTTTCCCGCCGCGGTGGTCTAGTGGAGGTACTCGGCTGCTGACCCGCAGGTCGCGTGATCGAATCCCGGCTGCGGTGGCTGCATTTTGAATGGAGGCGATAAGAGTGTAGGCCCGTGTGCTCAGATAAGGGTGCACGTTAAAGAACCCCAGGTGTTCGAAATTTCTGGAGCCCTACCCTACGGCGTCTTCTCATTATCATATGGTGGGTTTGGAACTTTGGACCCCGCATGTCAATCATCAGCTTTGCTATACGAGAACAGCTTCTTGCACACTTTTCAACTGCTCCTGAACTAGCCATTTATAACGTTGATATTACTGCGCGGCCTTAACGCTGCACTGTTCACGTTTGCTTTTACACTTGCGCTGACGAAAGAAACCATCGCATACTAACTACGCTTTCGTCAGAAATGTATTCATAATGTCTAAAGATTACTTACACCTTAGAGATTAAGACACTATGATGCAATAGTGCGAAGTTTCTCCAGTTTCTAATTAAGGACGATGATCTCATCGCTTCAATAAGTACGTAAGATATCCAGTGAATTTCACGGCGACATTGATTTGAATTGCTAAGGATCGAGCAAAACGTAAAATGACAAAAATCTTCGTTTTTTTTGGCACTGACTTTTTTCAATCAATCAATCAACTTTTATTTCTCATAGAGAAATATGGGGGTGACGGAAAAAAAGCCGCAGTACTGCGGCTTGACAAAGCTCCGGCCCCCTACAAAGTCCAGCAGTAACAATGATCAACCACACAAAAATTGATTTTGCTGGAAAATAAAACATTTGATTTGAATGCACATTGACAGGAAGAGGCAAATGTAGCGATTTCTAGGAGAAACATGGGAGGACTTGGACTTTATACATCATTATACATAGTAATACACATTCATAAGACTTATGGAAAAAAGGACAAAAAAGAAAAACACGAACAGTTGTAGGTAATGATTACGTGTACAACAGAAGTTGATAAATAATCCAACAAAAAAACTGCAAAGGCAATAAATCAGTATTACACTGAGAACATAAAAAAACGTTAAAAAACATGCCGTAGTCATTGGTAAACGACATGAACGTAACAGTCATTTGAACGAAATCTAAAACAGGTAACAGTTACCAACACTGAGCACATTTCTCTAGTATGAGAAATGTTATAGCCTCGGTTTATTATGTGGACCATGATAATAAGTCCTATTGATGAAAAGAAGATTACAATTTCAACGCACAGTACAAAAAAAATTCGTATGCAAAAAAAAAAACAAAAAAAAGTAAACAATTTCCGAAAGAGAATGAGCAAGCCAAACGCACACAGACAAAAAGAGAAAAAAAACGCCATGTACAAACAGATGAACCGTGCGTATCATTCTGCGACTGATGAATACGACTAGATGTTAGTGTGAAACGAAGTCTAAACTTCACCCGATAAGAATGAGCGAAAGGTGCGTGCTGAGGCCGACTCAGTGGCTATGCCATGTTTTGCATATTTGTTTAAGATTACGGCTAGTTGATACGATACAGACTGATTGCCATAGTTTGTGCGGCATATCGGCTGGATCCAGTCATCCTGACTTCTTGTGTCGTATGTATAGTGACGTCTTGCTAGGCGAAACGAACTGATGAATTCGGTGTTATTAGTCCTCATGGCGAGACGGTATGTACAGGAAAGACGGAATGCGTAGACGAATTTAACTTTGAGTATATTATATGCTTCAAAATAAGGGGCAGTATGAGTAGCATACGGAACGTTGGCTATTGCACGAATTGCGCGCTTTTGGCATATACCGAGTTTTTTCAAGTTGTCAGAGGATGTAGTACCCCATACAAGATGACAATAATTTAATGTCGATAAAAATAATCCATTATATATCAGACGTTTAGCTTTTACTGGTAATATTTGACGGTTTTTATTAATTAATGCAGTGACGGAGTTTAACTTGTTGCAAACATTTTGCACATGCTTATTCCACGACAATGTTTCTGTGAAAGTGACACCCAAAGCTTTGATCTCTCTAACAACACTAATTTCGTCATTATCAAGATACAACTTTTTTGTCAGTTCAATAACTCTGTTTCTAGTGCGGAAAATTATGGCTTGAGTCTTTTTTGTGTTAATTTTCAAGGAATTTCTTTTTGACCACGCTGATACTTCTGCAAGCGCATCATTAGCTAAAGATACCAACCCATCCGGCTTTACTCCGCTGAAAAAAAGGGCTGTATCATCGGCGTAACCTACCCACTTACAATTAGTAAAAGAGGAAAAAATGTCGTTTATGTAGACGATGAATAGGAGCGGGCCGAGTATACTGCCCTGGGGCACCCCGGACTTCAGGCGTTTAGTCTTTGAATCGAAAGTGTCATTTGTGACAAATTGACTTCTATGGCGAAGGTATGAACGCAGAAGGTCATTGGACCTCCCACGCACGCCATAGTGTTCTAGCTTATACAGTAGTAGGTTATGTTGCACACAATCAAAAGCTTTTGAGAAGTCGATGTATACACCTAGTACTATATTTTTATCTTCAAAGGCATCTATTATACATTCTTTTTGAGCAAGTAGTGCTTGTTCTGTGGATTTTCCTTTCAAGAACCCGTACTGGGCCAATGAAATGAAAGAGTGTTTATTCAGGAAGCGAACAAGTCGTGCGTGAATAATCTTTTCCAGGCCTTTTGATAAGATTGGGAGTATAGAAATTGGTCTAAAATTTCCCAAATCATTTTCATCGCCCCCCTTGTGTATGGCAATTACCCTTGCTGTTTGCATTTTTTCTGGAAAACAGCTACTTTCAAGCACTAAATTGTACAGTGTTGTCAGAATAGGAGCAATAATGTCGATGATGTGCTTTATAGGGCGGATTTGCATGCCGTTTGCATCCAGTGATCTAGAAGTTTTTAAGCTCCTAAATATACCGACAACTTCACTCTCCGTTGTTGGGAAAAATACCATACTGGAGTAGGGCGAACTGGTACCTTGAATGGGATATGGATTTACGTTGCAAGCGCCTGACTGGCCTACCGCAATGAAATGGTCATTGAGTGCGTTTGACAAATCTGAACCGCACTTCATGAGACCGTTTACACACAGGCTCGAAATCGCACGGTCAGTCTTAGGATGAACTATGGCGTTTAGTCGTTTCCACAACAGCTCAGTGTTTGCCGCGACAGAGAAATGCTTGAAAAAATATTCTTCCTTTGCTTTCTTTAGCGTAGCATTCAAACGATTTCGGAAAGATTTAAATTTTTTCCATGTTTCAGGGTTTCTGGTCCTGATGAAATCCCAATAAAGGTTATTTTTTACCTTGATTTGGCTGCGAAGGTAATTGGTTAGCCATGGTTTTCGCGATTTATTACTTCTATGCCTGACAACGTATGGGAAGTGCTTATTGTACAGTGTCCTCAGTTCAGCAATAAAGGTCTCGTACATGGAATTTGAGTCATGTTTTCTAAAAACTTGACGCCAGTCGTGGGCTTCAACCTCGTTGCGGAAAGCGTCCAGAGATGCACTGTTTATATCTTGGAAACGCTGAGGCGGATCGATAATCCGCTTAGTTGGCACTTCATTTTCGATGAAAGTAAAGATGGGAAGATGGTCACTCATATCGCTTGCAATCGAACCGCTACAAAGGTTTTTTCTGTCAGTGTTAGTGATGAATAGATCGATAAGGGTATTTGACGAATGAGTAATGCGGGTAGAATTTACAATAGTGTTTACAAACCCGTTTGACTGCAGTAAAGCTGACAGTTCGATCTGATCTCTTGAGGTTTTTAGCATGTCTATATTGAAATCACCGGCAAGAAAAAGAGAATATTTGTTGGAACGAATGAAGTCAAAATATTCTTCAAGAAAACAGAAAAAGGTGTGTATATTGGCGTCAGGTGGGCGGTAGACGACACAAAAGATATTGGATCGACTACGCACACTTAGAACTTCGAAGTTAGCATTTGAAACGGAGAATTCGTCAATGATGCTCACGTTTAGCTCAGCCTTAGCCAACAACAGCACGCCCCCTCCTTTACGTTGAGAGCGGTTTAAAGCAAAGCCTTGGTAGCCTGGTTGGGCGAACGGCACGGAATACTTTGTGTACCACGTTTCAGATACCATGATGATATCAAACGGTACGCCCGTGCTAGCAAGAAATAGTTCGAATTCGTCATGTTTGGATTCCAGCGATCGCGCATTCACATGCAGAAAAGATAAGTGATCATATCCAGGTAGGTGTTTAAGTGAAGAAGGTTTTACAGCCATGACGGCAGTAATCTACAAGAAAAAAAAGAAAAAAGGGCCACGTAGGCAACAGTCTCATAATTATGACGCGTCGGCTGACTGCGTCATCTTCTCCAAGTCGCTTGCGGAATTTAAGCGCAGAACGGCAGAGTTTTCGTCTCGACGAGCAAAAATTCGTCCATCCTTTGTCCAGACATATCGCCAGCCTGCCACCCTCTTCCTAGCTACAGCAGCACCGAGAAGTTGCTTATTTTGACGTGTCAGGTGCTCATTAACAAACACAGGTTTTGTAGAACTACAACCAAGCAATGTGCCCGTTTGGCGAGTCTTCCTGGCCTTCGCCAGAAAAGAATTTCGCTTCTCACGACGGACAAAGCGCACAATTATGTTTGGTTCGCTGTGCTTAGTCGTGAAGACGCGGTGACAGATGTCAATATCGTCTTTCGATACCGATTCACCAATGAGCTGACCCATCTTCGAGACCACGTCAATCACATCTGGTTCTACCGGAACTCCCTTAATCTCTACATTATTGGAGCGAGTATATTGCTCCAATTCATCGACTCGCGCAGTCAACCTCTCGTTCTCTTCCTTTAGTTTCCGATTGCTTAACTTTAGCTCTTTTATCTCATTTATGAGCTCTTTTATGTCTTTGCCCATCTCAGTCACGCTGTCACAAGACTCGCTACAGTACTGAACGCTCTGTTTCAGTGAGCGAAGTTCTGACATCACCTCCTTTCTAAGGCTATCAATCCCCTGTTGCATTGTCATGCTATCGCTAAGTTTATCGTCAGTGTCCTCTTTACCCGTTTTTCGCGTGTTGCGGCCAGTCATTTCGAGATGGCCACAGACAGCAAGAACATGGAAACACAATGTTGAAAGAAAACGAATGCAAGTGACACAAGAACTCTGCTCGGCAGCAGTGCAAGAAAACAAGAAGGTACTATGGACTTAGGAGCACAAAATCTTGTGCTTACCTGCGAGATGAGAAGATGCCGATTAGTATGTGCACTGTTGACGCACTGCTGCCGAACAAAGTCGCCAGTCAATGTCACAGTGGTTTAAATAGGTGCTGTAGGTGTCGCTGACGCTTGCGCACGCGACGTTCCTTGTCAGGTGTCGCTGACGCTTGCGCATGCGACGTTCCTTGTCAGGTGTAGAGCAGCAGCACCGGGCGATGTCACCTTCCTGGTGCGGACGGTGATCGTGCTTCAAAGATAATCGTCCCACTGCGAGATGAGAAGATGCCGATTAGTATGTGCACTGTTGACGCACTGCTGCCGAACAAAGTCGCCAGTCAATGTCACAGTGGTTTAAATAGGTGCTGTAGGTGTCGCTGACGCTTGCGCACGCGACGTTCCTTGTCAGGTGTCGCTGACGCTTGCGCATGCGACGTTCCTTGTCAGGTGTAGAGCAGCAGCACCGGGCGATGTCACCTTCCTGGTGCGGACGGTGATCGTGCTTCAAAGATAATCGTCCCACTGCGAGATGAGAAGATGCCGATTAGTATGTGCACTGTTGACGCACTGCTGCCGAACTTACTATAATGGCATCGCGTCTTCCCATTTAGTTATGTATAGCTGGCATTATACAGTAGTAGCTAGCCTAAACCAACACCATTGGAAGGCTTACGTTCGCAAATGCGAAAAGCTTCGTCATGACTAACAGAGAAAAAGCGAGGCTAAGAACGCCAGGACGTTCAGAACAGGCGGAACGGTATTCGGATTCAAAGATAATTGCGGCCGCGTAGCGAGACACAATCAGGAAGCGAGTTTCTCGCCACCGTGACTTCGATTCGCACGCGCTTAGCAGCTGCCTTAGCAGCAGCAGATGCTGCAGCCTGCGTAAATCAGCGGCGCCGCGACGGGCGCTGAAGTACGCGCACGCCATCCTTGAACACAAACTCGGTGATTCTATACTTGAAGTCGGTGCTTAAATTGTGTCCGCGCCGAAAATAAGATGCCTTTTATCTCGAGTGTCTGCCCCGCCATGGTGGTCTAGTAGCTAAGGTACTCGGCTGCTGACCCGCAGGTCGCGGGATCAAATCCCGGCTGCGGCGGCTGCATTTTAAATGGAGGCGGAAGTGTTGTAGGCCCGTGTGCTCAGATTGGGGTGCACGATAAAGAACCCCAGGTGGTCAAAATTTCCAGAGCCCTCCACGGCGTCTCTCATGATCATATGGTGGTTTCGGGACGTTAAACCCTACATATCAAATCTCGAGTGTAGCTCTAATTTACTTATAGGAAGAAGCGTTGAACACCAGAAACGTAGTCATTAGCTCATCACAGAACCCGTTTGAATTAAATCTCTTGCGCGCACCTAAGAGACGAATTGTCAAATACTGCCTAGTCGCGGCTACAGGATGCGTTACTGACATAGAGCCTCCACGAGGACGCGGTTCAATTTTCAGCCACAGCCTATAGCTGTTCTGTTCTGTTCTAACTGTTTTGCTGTGGAGAGGCTGAGCTCTATATTGCCTCGGCTACTCCATATCAATAAATTCTGCAGCGAAAAAAGAAGAATAGTAGTACTGAACGGCTACCCATAAAAAGCCCAGATGTTTCAGAGAAAGTTAAATGTAAAAACAACCCCCCCCCCCCCCCCCCCCAAGTTTTTTTACGTTTACCTCATGCTGGAGGCAGAGCTCCGATTGAATATATCGCTAACACAGCTGGAAATTCACAATCTGTCTCAAGATTTAAAACAGAACGTTTATAACTGAGAAGTTTGGTATCAAGAACATGCATGAGTCGCCTTATATCACGATGTTCATTTATACGGGTCTGAAATAGTCTGGAGGCGCCATGGTCATATTCACCTTGTTTCACGGGCCAGCGCCAATTGCTGACGGCCGCGTTCAGAGCCAATAGGGAGTTTTAGAATAGCGCACTGCGAGCCCTTGCGGTGCGGTCGCTGCCACTGCGCATGCGTCGTAACGCGAGTCGGCGTTCGCGGACGCATGTGGCCCGCAAGCCCTGGTTTCGAGGCTACGGTGTCGCTGCGATCGTGCGTTGCGGATCGCAGCAGGGCAAACGCTATTCTAAAACTCATATGGCGCCCGCAACGCCCGCAGCGCTTGCAAACGGTATTCTAAAACTTAAGTATTTTCCAGTCCACCGGATACGTTAGTCGGGCGTCTGCATGCGATCGCAGCCGCAAAAATTATCCATTTCTCGGGAGCACGTGCGCAATGTGGTACAGAACACGCGGTAGCCAAAGTCAACGCTATCTAATGTATAGCGGCGGGGGCTATATGCATATCCGAAGGCAAACTTCAAACAGGAGCTGTATCGGCGAAGTCGACGATATAGTTCACGGGTCATTTTGGGTGGTATTCACTTTTCTCGCGGTCTATCCATCAGCGACCGCACGATCTCTAGAGTGTGGCACCTCTTAGACGTCAGAACAACAACCTGCACTGCACACACAAAAAAAAATGTCATTCGTCATGAGTGCGCGCATGTATCATCTCTGTGTGACAGCGGTGTGAACTTCTCGCACGACAGAATTGTGACTGCTGACAGAGCAAAAAGCGTGAAGAGCATAATTCGCGCCACAGGAAGAAAAAAAAAAACTTGGTAAGATCACATGCGAGTAAATCAAGCACAAGACTATAACACGAAGGGATCGGCGTGTACCATACGTACAAGGCTCGAGAACTAAATCGTTCCATCGCCGACTCATTTGCGAGGCCGTTTTCTCTTGTTCGACCGGAACACCTGCGCTTCGCGTATCTCCACACATGGGAGTGTGGGTGGGCGTTCTTTCTCTTGCGTTCAACGCCAAGGGAACCGGGCGGAAACGCCAGACACTTGCGCGAGCGAAGCGTATAATGACCCGGCTGGCGAATATCTCCGGCGCCAAGAAGGAAACGCGAGTCCAAGTAAGAGAAAAGCGACAGGCCACGTCTCCCTGGTAGCCGTCTTGGATAAAGATGGCCCATGGCAGAAACCCAACGGACGGACGGCACAGCTGAGCCCGCTCCTAACGCTCCACGTCCTCTCATACGAATGCACGGCGCCCAATCAGAATCGACCGAGAACCGTTTGGACCCTTTGCAGAAGCCCAGAAACGATCCGACGTAAATGCGATCTCAGACAGGGTGAGAAAGCGTTGTACTATATGGCTGGATGGCGCTGCTGCATACGGCTGGTTCTGCTTGATCTACACCGACTACTTGAACTACACGGTGCTCTGAACAGTGTCGGAGGCCTGCCCACGTCGTGGAATAATAATAATAATAATAATAATAATAATAATAATAATAATAATAATAATAATAATAATAATAATAATAATAATAATAATAATAATATCAGGAGGATCCCCCCCCCCCCCAAAACAACGATATGATTATGAGGGATGCCGCTTTCGACCATCTGGCGTGCTTTAACGTGCGCTGATGATAGCATATCGACTACACCAAAACGGGACCGGGGTCGAATCCACGACTTACGGGTTAGCAGGCGAGTACACCTGCTACACCACCGCGGCGGGCGGACATGTGTCGCGTGACATGCTTGGCAGCGCTCAAAAAAGGAGAAATAGAGCATTTGTGCTTTGCCACGTCACTGCACGTTAAGGGGCCCAGGTGGCTGAAATTATCCGGTGCCCTCCACTGACAGCATTGAAATTATCCGCACTGAATGCGGCGTCCCTCACAGCTCGAGTCACTTTGGGACGTTAAACACGATAGAACCCAAGCTTCGCTCGAAACTCCTTCCTCGTTTTTGAACGATGGCCGGAAAGGACCGCTAACACGAACTTGCGAGATGTACATGCTTCGTCGGCTCGCTCTTCTGTACGGCGCGGCGTTCACGTCGGAATCGAATGGTGAGCACGAGGTGGTTATTAGCGATTGTCACGACCTACACAAAGAGCGGCGCGATCGCGTGGTATTTATTCATTTGCCGCTCGTAATGCGATCCGACGACGACGCAGTGCGATTATCGTCTTCAAGGAACACCCCGCTTGCACAATGCATCTCGTATAAGTTTGGGAATTCAGACTGACGGCTACTGGACACGGCCGTAAACTCGATAAATGCGCGAGCCACCGCTTAATTGTGCATGTTTCAGCTCACTGTGGATGAACATGGGTTCAGAAAGGACTCACATAAAGCCTCTTCTTTTTCACAATCGCACCATTACACCTGTTCGCTATTATAGAACCACCTTCTGCTTCAATTAAGACGCCTTGATTGGCCGCGGAGTGTAGTTCAGTGGCTATATAACACGCTGATGGGAAGAACATATATACTGCGTTCAATGCCGACCGTGGCAGCCTATAGCTGCAATTGAAGCTAAGAGCGGCGTTTTTTCCTGTATGCAGACTGCGTTCTCGACCCGTGATGTTCCAGAAATTAACATGCTTAATTTCAATAGCCACCTCAGGTATATAAGTGATCACTCTAGGCTTCAGTGCATGATTCTTATATATATACAGATAGAGATATGAGAATCCATGGACTCTCATATGTGGAAACAAAAATAACCAGAATGCAAAAGAGGACTGGGATATCAATGACTTCTCTATGCAGTGAACATTGTAGCAGCACCTACGTGAACTGATTATTGGTGACAGTGCACAGGAGTCCCCCTCAATAAACAATTAGGGAACACAGAACAAAGGCAGGCAACAAACAGCATCGACTGCGTCACGATGTTAGTGCAACGTTGCACCTGGCTGCAGTTCTAACATGAATGAAGGAAAGAAGTGGAAACTTAAGGGATCGTTTTTCCGTTGTTATAGACGCATTATTGATGAGAACTAACAGACAATTATGTCAATCAAAACATGGCGGGTTGTAATTAAAAAAAGTAATTGCAATGTAAATCTAAAGAAAGAAAAGTGGACGCAAACACAACCTGACGCTGGCAGGGACCGTATCATGTATCACAAATGTTTACCGTTGGCTACAAGCACTCGGGACTCGTCATTGAGAAATACCGAGAAGAGCGAACACGCTCAGGAGGTCACTGACAGCCAGCCGGCCGACCTCCTTCCTGAACTTTTGCGGCAACACACGTCTGTCAACCGTCCTCTTAGAACTTGCCAGACATTCGTCACCGTCGCTGCGAAGACAAACGACGCCGAACAGACGCTGCCACATTCGACTTAATGCACTTAATGCCACATGACTTAATGTGGCATTAAGTCGAATGACTTAATCTGAATGCACTTAATGCCACAATGACTTAATGCCACAACGGCAGTTACGGCTACGCAACCGACGTGAACTATGAATGCGCTTCACACGGGGAAAACAGATGACGCAGCGCGTGAAGCTCCGGTGTTTTAGCGGAAAGACGTCTCTGCCTCTGGCGTGCGCGGCTCCGGTGTATACTATATACGTATACTATGCGCCGGTACTGTTATTTTATATATACGCGTACTTTCTTATACCACGCGGAGCCGTACTTTCACTTACTGACGCGTAAAGAACACGCGCGCGTCGGTTGAGCGCGGAACTGGTAATTTATCATGTGTATACGGCCCGAACGTTATGCGAAGGATGCGTTTGGAGTTCGGACACGCTGGTTCGACCCGCACGGCAGCTTGTATACGCTTTTTTTTTCTTTTGTTCTTGGATTCGCCATTCTTACTCTTACTTCTACTGCGGACGAAGGACACCGCCTGCACGGGCTGTATATATAGCTTTGCCGACAGTTTGCTTACGGAAATGAAAAAAGCGTTACGAAAACAACGCAGACGAATGACGGCCTTGCATCCTTTCTAGGCTGTGCATCCATTTCTCGATATATGCGTCAGCCCTGAAAAGTCGAGGGAACAATCTCGGAGTGTCGGTGCCGACGATAATTCATCTGCTGTCATGGTATGCAGACAACGCGAAAGCTCTGACTGCTTCTTAAAACAGCGGGGCGTTCTCCTCTCTCTCTCTGTCCCATCTATTTGAGCAAATTAGAAACAGATCGCGGTTACTGTCGTGACAAAGCGGCTCATGTATAAAGACGTAAAGGCGAGCACCTATACGTACGATGTGTATTCAAGCAGCGTTGTCGACGACGAGAACAAAAGGCTACGTAGACTAAGAAAAAAAAATTCCAATGTATCATTCGCAAACACACCATATATGCGTGCACGCCTGTCTTGGAGCGAATCACAACGAATACCACGCGTGTTACTAAAGATAACCAGCAATCGAACACGTCACAAACTTCTGAGCTTGGCGACGTTATTCAGCAACCTTCGTTAGTGGCATGACGATGGCATATACCCATGCCATCATCATCATCATCAACATCATCATCATCATCATCATCAACATCATCATCATCATCATCATCAGCCTGACAACGCCTACTGCAAGAGAAAAGCCTGTTTTATGGTACGCCAATCAACACAGTCCTGCTATATTCATGCAAGTTGAAAAGGAAATAATGATGAAAGAATGACCATCAAACGCGAATGGATCCATTTCGCTCGTCCGCCGAATGCGTGGTTAGAGTACACGCATGATCTATTGAAAGATTAGCAAGTTCAGGGACATATATTACAGCGCTTTTTTCTGTACATGGCGTCCGGTCCCGCCAGACGCAAGACACCATGCAACAATAGTAAGGAGATTCTAAAGGGTTATCTAGAATTCAAGAGAAAAAAAAAAGGGGGGGGGGGGGGGGGTGACCGTTAAGGTGAACCTTGTATGAGGGTTGTGCAAGGAGAAATCATGCACGTTCTCGAATCCTTCTCGCCGTGCGTTTGGGGCGATACCAGTTCGACATCAGGACAAGTCTTCGAGCATGTCGTAATTTTTTTTCTTGTTTTTATTATTTTTTCTATACGCAAACTACGGGCACAGTTATTTTCACCACTCTCGTCACCGTGCAGATTAGGCGAAATTTGACGAAAATATCGAAGAGTATATACGAACCGCAATGGGTCAACATTTCGCGTTTTACACCTGCAGCAAACGAAGTTCCAAATACAGATTCAAATGCTTCATTCGGCGTGTCACACTTACAGCCTCCGCAGCGGAAGCGAAGAGATTCCACGGACACATGCGCGGGCAAAGCGAAGAGTTATACACTCCTCAACGAACGCGTCCCACCAAGCTAACTGCAACTCAAACCGTCTTTCCGTGGCCTCACCTGTCTTGAGCGCTTCATTCGCTCAACCCGAGACAAGCTCTGGAAGCAGTTGCACCTCGTCTCTATAACATCCAGGTGCGGCACATACGTAAAACAAAAACAAAAAAACAATGCCCGTCAATAGCAGCATACAGCCGTCAAAAGAACGGGATACAATAAAAGACGGCTTCTTCTACCGGGGCGTCGAACAATGAGCGTAGTATACAGCCACCCGTTTAATGAGCGATGCCTCCCGCAATCTGCGTGGTTTCAACAGACCACGCTTTCACAACGGCAGAGTGCCCATGACTGCCTGCCACTCCCAGTCTCCTCAGTGAAGCGAGCGAAGCCACAAGTTTGTACACACGTCAATGTGCAAACATATGCCTCACCGAGTCGCAGCTCCTTTCTCTCTTTCGAAAGTGCTGAGAACAAACCAATCCTTCCTCGACACGCGAAGGCGCGAGCATCGGGTCGGTTTCTTACCACCTCGGCGTACACACCACAAGGATTTTAGGCTATGTGACCCATTAACGTATAGTGGCAGAACAGCGCAGAAAACGGGACGAAGTAATTGTGTGCCCTCCTTTTTGTTTCCTGCACTGTTAGGTCACAATGCGAACGCCACGTTCGCCCATCTTTGTTACTCGCGACACAGAAGCAGTAGACGCTTCTGAAGGCACGAGCTTACCTAACAGGGCCTGCAAATGTGGCTATAGATGGCGACACACACACATTCTTCTGTGCGCTATTATAAATGACAAAACAGCACACAGGCAGGAACAAGCTTACCAACGCGGCTTACGAACGCGAATTACATTTGCGCCTATACAAAAGTGACGACATATTTGCATGGCGGGAAATAAAATAATAACCACCCATGACTTTTCTTGCTAACCATATGATCACTTGATATCATGCTCATATATTTTTTTTTAGTTATATTGTGCAGGCGTGCTCATCATAGCGCCAATGCAGAAAAAAAGAATGCTACGTGTAATAACGCGCAGTGTCTTTTGCCGGTTTGTTCGAGATCGCCGTCAATAATTAAAGATGCCGTTCTCGATTTTCAATGCGGAGGATTTAGGGGCTTTATGACGCCGGTGACGAACGCCCAACGTTCGATACACAATGTCCAGTTCGTGATGAGGGAGTTACTTTACGTGAGCAACGGTGTCTCATATAGAATAGTTTCATCCATGTTTTCTATACCTGTGCTTGACTGCCTCAATACGGGGGAGTGAGCCCATCCAGCACTTCTCCTGTAGGGGGCGCTAGGCTACCTAAGCGATGGTGTGAAAAAAAAAAAAACCACGCATTCGGTATGAATCGGGCATCACCGCTCACTCTTTACAATAAAGAATTTTAGGATATGGTATACGCAAAGCTTTACTTTATGTTTTGTACAGAAAGCCCAGCTAGCTGGTACTGCATCGTAATATAGCGCAAGAAAACGCGAGCATGGGTACCCCCGCTAGGCCACAAATAGCGTATCGTACCCAACGAACGCTATCTCTGCGTATACCCTACTCTTGATCTATCTACAGCATGCACCTCACGTGCTCGTGATGCGTCAATCGTTACTACAGAGACGAGTTCGAGGTGTGAACGCGTAACATGCATGAAAGAAACGAAACGTTTCGACACATTCAGCCGTACCACAGGGACGACGAAACGTGCGCACGGTGCATTCAACCGCTGCTGCACGGGGACTCCGCAGTGTACGAATTCCAAACGGGGTCCGCATATACATCTACCATCGTCGAGTGTGTACAGGGAAGGGTCGAACACACTTCGCATTCCGGCCTCGCCTATATGCGCTCTTGAACGAGCACTTCGCGCGCGAATTGTAAACTCGATTCCAGAGAGCCTCGCCGAAAAGTTCGCAGCCGTCCGTGTGCTTTCTTTACTCCGACACTGAATCACTCTTGCAGCCATCTTGGGAGCTGGCTCGGCGCCTTTTGAACCCAACCACAACGTGCAATGGAGACTCCACATCGTCTGTTTCATTCCCCCTTTTCGCCAAGATAACGCTTGCTTTTTTTTTTCCCTTCTTCTTTTCGCATTCATTCATTCATTCTTTTTCCTCCTGTCATTTCTACCATTTTCTTTTATTTCTTTCTTTCTTGCAGCAATGGCTCCACACTTTACCTTCTGGCCCTCGTAACTGAACTGACTATAGTTTTGTGATTTGTTTCATGTTGCTAAAGAACGTTTAGATTTTTTTGTCAGGTGGAAGAGAAATACATTGACTACATATTTAGATTACGTTTTCTGATTTTAAGCACGAAAACGGGAGAAGTCAGTAACGAATTAAATGCGCAGAAATAATGGTAAATTTCCATACACAGGAATGGAAGCAACTGCGCAGCGAGAAATGTTTATCGAGGGGAAGGGGGGGGGGGGGTGAGCCATTTTTACGCATGTTCTTACGGGTGTTCCGAGTACGCGTGTATACATGCACAAACACGTGCAAATGGCACGTAAAATTTTAAATTTTTTTTTTCGGGCGGTGAAATGATAACCCCCTCTCTCTCATCCTCTGAATGGAAGGTTTCGTCAACTTCCCTGATTAAGGCCTACCGCGGTAGCTCGTCGAATATTGCATGTCGTTGCGGCAGTTCAAAAAAAAAAAAAAAAAGCGACGCGCGTTTCATTTCTAGACTGCGGTGGCCGCGTTGCTACTGCAAAATAACGCCGAGAAGTCCATCAGGAATACGAGGTATAGTGCTGCACGCCGTCGGCAGATCAACCCCGGTCTTCTCAAACGCTCCTCCAATCGACTTTCACCCTTCACTTAACAGAGTTGAGCAATGCGCCACCACTCGGCTGAAAATACGCTACTCAAGAATCGCCGCAGTCTATTGCTGATAATGCAGTGACTTGTCGTGCTTAGAGATAGCTCCTATCGGTTTTCTCAAGTGAAGGCGAAGCGTTGAGTGAAGGGAGGTTCCAGAATATGGGGGTTAGCCTCGCAAAAGCTGCCAACCCCACTTATCAAGTGCTGTAGAGTCTGTCCGAAAACCATTGTGATATATTCATTTAGTAAAACATGATATCTTGTAAAGTGTTAAGGAATATCTGATCAAGATAGAAGATACGCAGGAAGGAGGATTTTTTTTACTCGTGTTTTTTTCAGTTTTTTTTTGTTTGAGCAACCGGGCAAGACAAGAAGAGCACAGAGGGCATTATTTTATTTATGTTTATTTTAACAATAGTATAATAACTATCCACTTTATTTCTTTCCGATGCGTCATAATTATTACAGTACTATTTGAAAAAAAAAAGAGAGCAAATTGTCTGTTGGATTCATTTCGTTGTATCTAACAAGATAAGATGGAGACTCGGAGGAATCGACGGTAATCGATCTACCCAAATGTCACTGGAACTAACGCTCCGACGCGGGAATCATTACTTCATCCTGACGCAGACGTGTCACATGGTCGATATGCTGGCCCCAGCGGCACTCCTTATGTTCGTCGCATAAAAGCTTCACGAAGCCGTCACATGAGAAGATGTGCTACACTAAATAAATAAGTTAGGTGGGAGAAACATTTCGATAAAACCTACAGACACACCTACGCACGCGCGCACACACTAGATTACCACGAGTATAAAATCGGCTGTATCATCGTCACTGGCAGGTCGTATTGCCAGCTCGATGACGTCGTATTGGCTCCCCTCTCCTTTCCCCAAAATTTCCGGATTTGCATACACGCACACATTAAGGGTACGCATGAACATAAGCTCCACACCCCCTTCGTAAAAAAAAAAAAGTGTCTGGCTACGTCCCTGCGTGGACCATATGCGAAAGTTTCCGATGGTGAAACCACAGGAGCGACCGCGGCGCAGTCGGGCTTTGGCAATCAGTGGTCGAACCTCATCATGAAACGGTGGCCGAAAATGTTCGGACGTAATATCGCGCAAGCTGCTTTGAGAAAGGTGCGAGAGTGTGCGGGTCGACCGCCTCCACCCTCTTCCCGGGAGGCTGTAGTGTTAGCGAGGCAAGACAGAAAAAAAAAACAATATGCGCTGGCAAAAAATACAAACTTCTCAGGCTTTTCTTTCTGCGCGTGTTTCGAAAAATGAGAATCCGGTCACGACTGTCTGCACAGCACGGTTACATAAGCACGGATTGGGCTGATCGATAAGCAATGCGGCCGCTTCGGAAAATAAGAGATCTCCGGAAGGCGGGGTGGGGGGGGGGGGGGAAGAGAAGGCAAGTGGGCAGCATGCGAACGCGTAGGAGAGACACGGTAAAAGCGAGCGAACGGGGAACACGGCTCGTTAACTCTCCGCCTGCGGCGCGCGCCACCGCGGAGTCGGGGCGCGCCGCCTATGCGCGGAATTCAAGAACGCAAAGTTGCCCCATTTGTTCTCTTTGTACTCTATTTCACTTTCTTCGTCCAGATATTGACAAGGAACGAGGAGTCTGCAGTCGGTTAGGCAAAGAACGTCTCTCGCGCATGTAAGCCAACAGCCCGCAAATGCCGAACTTAGAAACATCGAACGAGAAAACGAAAGCGTCTGGTCTCTTTACCAGTCAGTCGTGCACGTTCTGCGTAACGTATACGGGAGCACGTGCCCTCAACGAAGAAACTTTCAAATGATGTTCATCGCTGGACTGGCGCGAGACACGGGGATTATTATGGAAAACGGCAGCAGTGGAGGAACTGAAAGTTCGAACGCTTATTGCATGCATATAAATTAGGCTGCGGGCAGCAGCAGGGCCGCGATGAAAAAGTATGCATGATTTGGGCGCGAAAGGTGCGAAAACAGAGGCCACTTCACAAATCATGAAAAAAAAAAAGAATGTTCGCTGGTATCGAACTCGGTTCCCCTATTGGAGAGAACTTAAGTCGCTATACAATGAAGGAAAGAAGTGGAAATTTGGGGGTTCGTTCACCTTGTTATAGACACAATATTAGCGAGAACTAACGTACCGTACTGCCACAGAAAGTATAGGGGATGTTATAAGCAGTAACTGCAATGTAACTGTGAAGAAAACAAAAGTGTCCGAAAGCACAACTTGCCGCAAGCAGAAACCAAACCTGCAACTACCAATAACGAAGGTCATGTGCTATACGTGACGCCAACAGGCAGAAAACGACTTCATATACTAAGTGTCTTAAGTATACGCGCTAGGAACAGAAAAAACCAGTATATATATATATATATATATATATATATATATATATATATATATATATATATATATATATATATAAGTGTGAATACATTTTATAAGCGACCCCAAACCATCCACCACCGTCGGCGGCGTCCGCAGTCTTCTCTCTCTCTCTCTCTCTCTCTCTCTCTCTATATATATATATATATATATATATATATATATATATATATATATATATATATATCGGTGTCAGTAACGTGCCTTATATCCAGATGGTAGCGTTGCCTCCGGGACATCCATCGCACGACCCGCTCTCGACGGGACACTGAGAGAGAAGGCGGGCGCGCGAGAGAGAGGGGTGCGCGCGCAGCTGCAGCGAGCGAGGAGAGCGGAGGAGCGAGCGAAGGGGGAAGGGGACACGCGCAGCCGCGTTAAAGATATAAAGCGCATTACTGACACCGATATCAGTGTCGCGTCCGTGGCTTATTCGGTAGAGCGTCGCGCTGCGGCCCGCCAAGTCCTCTTTCTTTTAAAGATAGAGAGAAGACTGCGGACGCCGCCGACGGCGGTGGATGGTTTGGGGTCGCTTATAAAGTGTATTCACACTTGAAAATCGCACGACTCTTAAGCTTCGCGTTTACGGAACGCAATAGCGATAGCGGACAGGAACGCAATAGCGATATCCTGTCCCTTGTGCGTACTTCAAACACTTGGTGCATGAATTCTTTTCGAACTTGCTATGCACCAACTACGTGGCCTCGACGGAATATATAGGCACAGTAAGGTGTGTGCCTTCTGCAGAGGGTGACCGACTTTATACCACGAACTGTACTCGGGGACAACTTTCTGTGGCAACGAAGGGAAGGCTAGGTGGGCGGAGCTACTCCTTCTGTACTCCTCCGCGTAGTAGTCCGGTTCGGCTCGCGTTTTGAACGACAGCCGCGTTCATCTAATCTCACTGCACACAATTAGATACGTCTGCTTACGCAGCCATTTGTGAGAGAAAGTCGACACAAGCTCCTTCAGCGAGTCGTCGGAGGGCGACGCGCGCTCACTTATAAAGACGAAGACGCCATTTTGACTGTGAGGTGCAGGTAAAACGTGCGACGTTTTCAGACGCGCAAGAACGCGATACGACTCTTCAGAAAGCAAACAAATAATGGTATCTCCTCGGTGCGTGCCGCGTCTATTTATAAACTGCATCGATCAGAAAATAGTGCTGTCATTTTTTATTACTTTGACGGGGAAAACACGGACGCATTCGTGGCACTATATTCTACAGCGGTGGCACATGCCCACTTTGGCTTTCGTAGCGTTCCCTTCATTGCCACATAAAGTTTTCCCCGAGCATAGGTTGTACCTGACCAGCTTCACAGTTAGCCACTGTACGTAAGACCGCAACGCGATTACGCAACCCACTGAATATTTATTTCCCATTTCACACAGAATCTGTTTAGGAAGAAAAAGAAAAGAGTAAAGACGCTGAACGACCGTATCCTCTCTCTGCATGAGTAGCGTTGATGGCATAGCCGAAGGAGAATAAATTGAATCATACGCGTGCGAATCCAGTGCACTCTTGTGAGAATTACATGAAGCGTCTGCAACTCGAGCAGCACGCACCATTTGGTACAGAACGGTATTAATCTTGAATGTCATCCATCTTTAAAGAAACAACATTGCAAGCCGGTGAGCCCTTGCATTCGTGCATGAAGGCAAATGATACCGCGATCAGTCCCCTGCCCCCTGACCTTATCGCTCCTCAAATGAGCCCGGCAATGGAACAGTTATTCACTCTAGTGCTATGCAGTTAGTTGCTCGGTAGGAAGTCTGCGCTGCAAACGATTTGAAGGGGTACTGCACTGCACGCACGGCTGTGCGCCGAGTCGTTTCTCGTATGTATACAGGCGGCTCTTAAAGTCGGCCGCCGCTGTGCACGACGCTCTTAGAACTTTGCAAAGTCCCATTTCAACCCACCGACCAAGGGATTGTATGAATCCACGTAGCCGCGGCACCACGTCTTGAAAAGCAACAGCGCGATTCCACGAGAGCCGGAACATTGATGTACACTTGACATGTTTGTTTTGTCTGCTTCTTTGTGCACGTTATGTATGCAAGTTCATGGAACCAAAAATTTCCCGGAGATATTTCCAACACTAATTAACGAGAACTCGTTCATTAACTGTTTGATTACATACTTGATGTGTTTGTATTACGAAATTGTGGCGTGTGCCAATTTATGGCGTACTGGCTTTCTTTACAAATCACAAAATTCGCACGCAGTTAGAGATATCGTATGCGTCATGGAATTTCGAGGTCGAAATCGAAACTGATCGCACCCAGCGCCAACGGAGCACGACCGCTGTGTTAAGGCAACACCCCCTACATTTTAAGAGGGCGTCGGTTAAGGCCTAACCACGCACACACGCAGCAGCGCGTCATCAGAAGGCCGTTTCACATGACACAAAAAGTAGCGATTTTCAGTGCGCGAATTCGCTCACAGCGAAAAAAAAAGGGGCACTTCGCTCCCGCCGCAGCGGTCCGCGGCGAGCTTCCAACATGTTGGAAATTTTCGCTCTGATCGCAGCGGCAGGAACGATTTTTGGTCGGGACCCGTCGAAATAGGGCTGGTCCAGCCAAGCCGTCGAAATAGAGTCGACGAAGCGAGCCCTTCGTTACGTTCACGGTAACTTCATGATATCATATCATAATGCACATATCATTACATTCCATTCGTGTCTGTAACAATGAGCGGTGGCAACAACTCGCCGCTTCAGTCGCAGAGCGAAAATCGCGGACCGTTCGCGGTCCACGTGAAACGAAACCGCCATTCGCAGCGGTTGCGAAGAGCGCGAATGGAGCGAACGGAACGATTTTTTTTTTTTTCGCTGCAATCGCGGCATGTGAAACAGCCTTGAAGCGGCGCCGCGCCCTCTCTCGGTGGTGGTGGTGGTGATGGTGAGTGGTTGTAAGGAAGAGGAAAAAGGCACCTAATTTCTGTCTGCCTCAAGGGCGACACGGCGCAGTGACTCATAGGTGGGGGAAGAAGGGATAAAAAGAATAGAAGGAAATAGATGAAGAAACAGGGAGGCAAGCGACGGAAAATAGAAGGTGATAGGAAAGTGGGGTCCGGTCGAAGCAGTCCAAGGACGGGGCACCACAATGCGAGAGCTTCACGGCGGCAGGAGACCGCGGAGGGCGAACCAGTCGGCGGGAGCTACGCTGTCGTCGGAGATCGCGAGGGCACTGCGCCGTGCTCCCGACCGGGTTGCAGAAATTAGGTGCCTTTTCTCTCTCGTCTTCTAACCACTACCACCACCACCGCGAGGGCACAACCGTCCAGCTTGAAATCTTCCGAGCGAATCCCAAAGCTGCGCGCCCACTCTCTCCGTAGAGAGAGAGGAGTGCGGCGCCGCGTCAGAATTCCACGCGCTGACGCGCTCCAACGGGAGCGTCTGGTCAGGCCTTTACGTCGGAACCGTCCGAGCCAAGAAAGCGACGAAAGTTTAAAAGAAGGCGCGCCGCAGCCGCCTGTTTTTGTGAAAAGTTGCAATCACTTGTGCAGGCGCGTAACCTTCCCTTTGCGTGTAGGCTTTGATGCTTTTCGTTTTCTTTCGAAGTGTGCTGAAAAAACCGCAATACCAACATTTTCTTTGTCTGGGAAGCATACAACTTGGGGGCTGTCACCGCGGCGCTTGTTCTTGCAAACAAGCGATTTAGTTTTTTTTTAGCTTTTAAAGAAGAAAGAAAGAAAGAAGCATTAACACCCATTAGAATGTTTGCCTATTTTTCTGTCCAGATTTTGTTTCGGCATGATTAATCTAAATTTCGTTACTTCCTTGTCACGGGCTGCTCCAGTGTTTCGCCTCGCTTCGTGCGCGCCAGATGCGATCAGTTCCGATTTCGCCCTTAAAATCTGATCTTTGAACTACGTGCAACTTCTAGGATTTCCAAAAAATGAGCATGCTATAAATTATGATTCACAACAACTTTCTCATATAAACTGCACTCGAGTCAATAATTAAAAAGTTAATAAAAACTTTTGTACATTATTAGAGTCAATGACATTCTAGCTGAGGGGAAGTATTTGCGCCTCAACTTTTGGTGTTCATAAGCGGAAACGACAAGAATCCAACTGCGATAGAATTTTTATTTTAATATCTGCATTGTCTGAAAAACTGTGCATTATTCTGTGAAAGTTCTAGTGATTCGGAAACGTTCCACTTTGTCATAAAAATAGTCAAATCATAGGTTCGAATACAGCATGCGGTTGTGTTCATTGAGAGAGAAAAAAATCACAATTTTACAATACTTTTGACATTTCTCTTGGAACGCAGCAGGTCGAACGAGACGTCAAACAGCGCAGAGCCTTTACCAAAACAGTACGCAGCAGATCAAAGTTAATTCAGTGATTATAATGCAGAATGCTATATTCATGTCACGTTCAATGTATCTTGCCTTTTGGCCACTAGCTCAAAGAGCTGGCGAAAAACAAGCTGTGTCCGTGCATGTGGATTTTGCGTGTTAAGAAAATATAGAATGTTCTATCTAAACCGGCACCGGCACACTCAAACGACCGTAAAGCAAGGTATATATGACGCTCTGTGGCCTGCAAGATGAGCCGGTGGCGCACTCTCGAAGGTCGTCGATGCACTAAAAGTTCTCCGCGACGCGACGATGGAGGTCGTCGACCGACCTTTACTAGTTTTTTTCTAGTTACGTCGGTCCATCGCAGCTGTTCCTGTACCCACTAAATAAGTATTCGCCGATAGCAGCGCGCAGAGGTATAGATGAGCAGGCTTTGCTCATTTAGCCGAATTAATCCGTTGAAGACATATCAGTCGCGAAAACCTTAAGTTGCTTAATTGAGAGCGTTTAAGTGGCCTGTCAGTGCACAGTCAGAAATGAATTTGTAAATTCGGCGAAACAGCGCGAGCCGAAAATAGAACACGATGACACTGCAAGCTCAAGTGAACGCCTTTAGCAGCTCGATAACTCCAACCGAGAAAGCTCCCCAAGGAATCTCGAGCCAGTGCATGCGCAGTTCAACAATGTTCAACAGCGCTGCAATATATTTCCCTCAAAGAATGCCAGTTCCCCTCATCTAATGCAAACTGGATTTCATAACAAGATATTTGCTCATCTGAAATCACGGTGGTGTTTCGGCTTTCACTTTGTCAGACGTCTCGATTGTACTTAAAGATACTGCACTCGCAAAACTATACGATCCTGCGAGCACCGCCTGCACCGTCTGCTGCTTGAGCAGCTGCGGCAGTGGAGTTCTTCTAGTAAGTAATGCACTGCACAGCATTCAACTGAAGCACATTTACACCTAACCTAATATGAACATGGGCACCGCTGAGGAATCTCCAAAAATTTTTATTTTTTACATTTACGTGCACTGAATCCTTTATTAGAAGAGGGTGGGGGACGGGGGGGGAACTTTCACGTTGATAGAGTTCGAAAAAGAAAAAGTAACGATCTTAATAAATGCAAAGAATGGAAGACAAAAACGAAGCGATGGCGTGAAGGAAATGAGAGGGCGATCGCCCCCCCCTTTTCTCCCTTTAGTGCCTTTCTTGTACATGCTTTGTTAGGTTGCCTGTTGATACAGGGCATAGATTTAATATTCACTCTTTGATACAGAGTGAAGGCAGATAAGACAAAGACAGATATTAGGCTTGACACACACAAGCGCAGTGGTGATGTGTCATGGGTTTTTAGCTCTAGAATGCGCTGCTGGGCAAGTTGTTGCATTCTCTCAACATAGCAGAGCGCGAGAAAACGGGAGACGAGAATACGGTGACGGGCACTCACTGCCAACTGATACGAAAAAATTGGGAGAGAATATATACAGAATGTACCTTACAAGCGCGCCTGCGCACATACTGGAAAGTTAGTTATCCAAAGCTCTACCACATAATGTGGCAAAGCACTTGAAACTCACACTCTAGCAAACACACAGATGTCTGGCTGATGCAATCTGCGTCCTTCGTTTTCACGTGGAACGCTCTTTAACAGCTCGCGTGCAATAAACCATTTCGCTGAAAGTCAGCCACGTGTCGTGTTCTCCCTTCTCGTCTTTTCATTACTTTGCACTTAATATTACCTAAGGAGAATCCTATCTTTAACTTTCTCTGCATATCTGCATCCTTATGCACATATTCATTTAAGGCTTCTTAGGCGCCGCCATAGTCCCCTCTGGGCCATCCTCAATACTTAATAGGCCCCCGCAAATGCTCTGCTGAGGCGGGGACGTCAGCCTTGCGATCCCCCCTCCTCCCATACGCTTGTCTTATCGAGTAGGAGAGAGGAGAGCGCAAAGAGCGACATCCAGTAGATGTCCATGTACGTACATCTGACAGGCGTACGTCAATTTTACAAAGGTAACAAATTTGTATAATCGCTCGATATCCCTCTAGGATAGCCAACACATTGACAGGCTCTTCAGCAGATTATGCACTGTAATATTATATATATATATATATATATATATATATATATATATATATATATATGCAATAAAACCTAAAAAAAGGAAGCAAGAAAGCACGACGCACATTGAAACACTTTTAATAATCTCAAACGTTTCAGCCAAAACATTTGTGATTATGAGAAGTGTTTCAACCCAAGTCATGCTTTCTTGCTTCCGTGTATGTATTTACATATATATATATATATATATATATATTAGGGAAAGAAGTTTATACTTAAGAACTTGTATTTTGTGTGAATTGTAATGTAAATGTGAAGAAAAAAAAGTGGGTGAAAAGATAACTTGCCCTGGGCAAAAACCGAACCTGCGAAACAGCGTTATTCGAAGGTTGCAGGTTTGGTTCCTGCCCACGGCAAATTATGTTTTCACCCACTTTTATTTCTTCACATTTACATTACAATTCAGTCTAATACCTTCCCTTATACTTTCCTTGGCATTATTGTCTGTTAGATCATATATATATATATATATATATATATATATATATATATATATATATATATATATATATATATATATATATATATATATATATATATATATATGCAGTGTATAAGCTAGTGATAGTGAATATTTAAAAATCCTTGTACATGTACAACACCAGTGACTGGCTCTCTATGGCCTTAAAGGATGTAAAACAAGTTATGGTTGATACATTATCTAGATGTATAAATCTTTGAAACTGCGTGTAGCATTACCACCACTCTAGAAAAGTCTTGAAGGAAGTCTTTACAACTACTTGCAATTGTATATCTATTTGCAAAATCGTACAGTACTGTCATTACAAATAACTTACATTGCAATTAGAAATAATATACATTTATGTGATAATTAAAGAAAACCTTTTGCTGAAAGACTTTATTGTGCTTCTATGGCATCTTTAATTCTGGCAAATGATTGGCTCAAGTATTATTAGCTGTCCTAAACGCATTTTCGTTTATAACAGGGGAGACTTGCCGGTTGAAGCATCTGATGCAATGAACTTTGTCGTTCACACAGGATATTATCAACACTTCTGAACAGGTGTGTCTGCAGAAAAATCGCTATTAAAGTACTCTTGACTCAGTCAACCTTAACTTACGTTGGTGAAGAAGTCAATCATGGCGTAAATTAATTATGAGCCACAAGCATGAAAAGTTTGAGAATAACCATACTTATACAATTGTAGGTCAATTATTTTGTCTTAATTTGAAATACGAAGTTAGGGTCGACCTAAAATCTAATGCTAATGTCGGTTGTAAAGTCTTTCTAAAAATAATCCGCGCATATTTTTGCAAAGTAAGCTTTCCTGTACAACTTTCAAGTACTGCCATGAAGCCACCTTGGCACACGAAAATTCGATTTTGTTTTTTGTTGTCTTTTTCCGAGACACTGTAAATAATTTTTCAGTAAAATGTTCTCGCGCTCTTTTTTTTTTCTTTTTTTTCTATCATTCGATTTTAGGGGTGTTGACCGACATTCGAGACGACTCACAATCACGTAAATATGGTAACACTATTTTAGATGTTTTTAACTACGTATATGAATTTGAGGCAAGAATTTTCGTTTAAAAATTCTACCCCAGCTTCAATTTGCAATCATAAATCATTCAGCACATTTTTCATATCATTACATTTGAGTTAAGGCATGAAAAAATACAAATGTGTCAATTCCATGTAATATTTGCAGTATTCGCATAATGTTACAGTTCTGGCTTGAGAGAGCAAATTATCCAATTGTACAAGAAAAGGTACCATTAAAATAACTGTGCTTTGATAACTCCTATATCTGCATAATATTCTGCATAAATAACAAGATGCTTTGATAAACTCATGAATCTGCATAATATGCATGCTTAGCCTCCTGCAAAAAAAAAATTAATTTGCCCTAAACTGTTACGTTTATTATGCTATTATAGTAAGTAGTATAGAATCTTTTACAATGATTCAGGATAGATTCATGAATAAGATGATGACTGAACACTCGAGCAGCTACCTGAAAGAGATATGGCATGCAAGCACATGCCAAAAAGTCGCAAGGGGCACAGACCTCGTTCAGTTGATTGACGATACGGTTGAATGCAGAGAGCCAGTGCAGTTTCGCTTTCGACATGCCAGGCTCTGCTGTCACTGCAACCAAGGGAGGCCTGTCGTCATCGCCAAGCAGTGAAGCGGTCAGTGAAGTGGCTTTGGCTACAGCCGGCTCCGGTTCAGGTGGTTCCACCACGATTTCTTCGGTTGGGCCAGGGTAGACCCGGTTGCTTTCTTCATGGAATGTTACTGAAATACCAGACCTCTTCTCCGGAACTGTTTCGGCTGCAGGTACCACAGCATCCAGTGTGAGCTGAGGTGATGGCTCCTCAATGTGCGGCACCATCCCATTCCGCTTCGCGGGTTCGCTTCTCGGTTCGAAGGAAGGTGTCGTCGGCTCACTTGTCTCGTAAAATGGTCGTCTTCTAAATGATCCTCCTCGCGTTTCACCACATACTACTCCTCCTCCTCCTCCAGTTACAACTTCAGTTTCGCTTCGTGGACTTGACGATTCATAGACGGGCGTCAACTGCTTTGGTGGCTCATTGAAGCTCCGTCTTCTCGCTTCCGTTGCGACAGTCAATGTTGACGTTTTGATAACTGGGCTTGATGGCTCAAAGCTACGCTCAGCCTCAGCCACACCATAAAAGCTTGGCCGTCGAGCTGACGGCTCATCAACCACAACAGGTGGAGGCTCAGGTTCCGGCAATGGCTTTCCAAGAGCGTGGCTGGTGCTGTACTCAACATCTGTGGGGGCAATGTCCCCATATACCTCCTTCCGCGGCATCACAGAATCTGTTGCGTACTCTACAACTTTACCGTCTGGGTATTCAACCACCATTTGTCCATCTGGGTATTCTATGTAAGTAGCAGCATCTTCATCATCGTGCGTAGGTGAAAACTCTGGTATGGCAGAAGGTCTATCAACAGGTGAAAATGGTGCATAGGGTTCAGTCCGGTCTGCACCACTGAAGAAACCAGCACGGTCATAGCCACCGTATGTTCGCCTGTCTGCTCCTACGCCAGGCTGTGGTTGGCGAGGAAGGTCACGACGTGGAGTTGTACGTTCTTCAGTCCAGCAATTGTGTTCTTGGCTATATTCGTGCGGATAGTAGTGGTCTTCCTGCGGATAATTCCAGTCACCGACATGCGACAAGGGAGGGGAGCATTCACGGTAACTTTCATAGCTGTCTTGGTGCATTGGGTAGCCCTTCCCTTGAGGCGTGTCTGTATACAAAGATAAAAGAATGAGTGTAAATAGCAAAGAAATTCACACCACCAAACAACAGAAGAGCAAGACAGTTGGCTATGCGTTAAGTTACAGAAACAATACTGCATATTAACAACCAAGGTAGCAATCATGTGAAGGCCTTAGAACACAATGCTGAATCGCAAGTGAGCCAGCCAATCGCATCTGTAACTGGAAATAGTCCCATTCATACACTCGGCAATGTTCTCCAAAGGAGAGGTCACCCGCATTTCGGCTCAAGAGGTCAATCTAGAGTGTGCACCCAGTGGTGAAAGCATGCACGCATTTACGTGCACCTTTGAAGGAAAAATACTACAAACTTCTAAAACTGTATCCTCATTCTGACTTGTGCTGCTTCCCAAAAAGTTGTCTACATTAGAGATGATTACTAAATTTCTTGTTTCGTGATTCCAGTCGTGACTTATTTTTGGAACTTGAGTGAGAACAGGTGAATGTTGTGATGAGGCATGTTGACCTTGTGGCAGTGATCGATATTACGTTCAGCACTGCTGCTGCTGTGGCTGAACAATGGCAAACAGGCACATATTTTACCTGGGTAGTCATATGGGTCATCGAAGCCATGCCTCTCAAAGCTGGCCTGACGCTCCAGGCTTGGCCGCTGGGCCAGGTGCCGCTTGGGATAGGCAGGTGAGTCAGGCCCAGCATCCCAGCCCTGGCGCCGCCGGCCATCTTCACGATCGTCGTAACGTGCTGAGCTTCGAGGAGAGTCTTCATAGCTGCGTCGACATTCCTTCCTGCAAGAGTGGGGAAAAATGTGAAATTGCTGCAATAATTAGACAACTATAAAGCTAAAGTAAACAAAAAGTAAATATGAGCAATTTTCTATGTGTACCATGTGAGAACATGATACCTTCTCTATATAGTCACCAGCAGGCTTATCGTATTTATTTAGGTGTTTTGCTTCTTTGTTGGTTTACCCTTAATCATCAAGACTGAGTATACTTTGTTTGAAAATGGAAGTGTTCAAGTTGACACAAAAAATCAAATGCCATGCAGTCTTTACCGCTGCAGTTGCACCACAGCTACTGGGAAATTGCCACCTTACTGAACGTAGTGAAGTCTTCCGTTAGCAAAGTGCAGACAGAACTGATGTGTACTGGTAGTAATGGGGCAAGAGAGGTCAGGTTTCAGACGTCATCCGAGCGCAATTCTCTTTTCTGCCAGGAAATCATCACGAGCAATGACTCGAATCAAATACATTATTGGTTTGGAGGGCAAATTCATTGAGCAATTGTGGAAAAAAAATTGAAGAGAAGTATTTTCGGAGGTTTAGTGAAAAAGTCTTTTTCTTTTTTTTTTTTTTGCTAAAGACATACTTTTCGGCCTAAAGTCAACATTATGGTCCAAAATACTTGGCATCCTCGATATATTGACTTCCATCTTTATCCTGACAAACGTTAAAATAAAACTTGATGCTTGCCACTGATCAGTTTTCACTAATAGTTCACAACCAAATGACTTATTCTCATCCACAAAATTCAAGTCAAATGCACTGCATATGTATTTACTAGGCTTGTGCAAACAGTGAATTTTAAGTTCGAAGCGAATGGTGATTTAGTTAAAAAATGAGCATATTTGTCATGACCTAATTAACTTGTACAAAATTATTTTTAAGATTGAAGCAAAGCATGTGCAAATATTTATTTGTTTTTGTTTGTTTGTTTGAAGAAAGTGGAAGCAACTTTGAATAAAAGCAGGATTCGACTTTCGGTAAAATACAAGTGATAACCTGTAAAATATGTTCAATTTCAAAATTTGCTATACTATATATATAAAGTGCATAACAAGCTTCTAATCTTAATGAAGGAAAAATCTATGTAAGGGTAAAATGCTCATTTAACCTTGAAAAGAAGCTTCACAGCAGTACAGATTTAAAAAAAAAAATGTAATCTTGGTACAGCACCTCTACACTGCAGTGAAACCACATTGACAGGAGGTTACACGCTGATTATGTAAACCTATTAGTTCATTTCAAATACTTCGAGATTTCCTATTATTTACATTTGAATCGAAGCACGTTGAGTACATTATATCATTGAAATATTCAAAGGCTCACATATTTGTGCAAGTTCAATATTTACCTGCATAGCCACAGATATTCTTTTAAAAATATTGGCTTATATGACAATTTTGTCATTACAGAAGCGAACTGCTGTGGGGAAATGGGCTTGCAATGTGGCCCACTGGCAACTTAACATCAAAAAGAAAAAGCTGAACATGGTGCCTGATTAGAACATTCAGCGAGAACATATAACAATGCCGTGAAGTTTTAGTAAAAAGGCAGCAGTCAGAATGAAATCTGCGTTTCACGTTATCAGAGTAATAAATGCAGGTCTTCATGCAGGTGACTTGACAACAATAAAAAAAGGTATCACGATAAGACTTGCGCTAAATTCTTCTATGCGCACCAAGGTAACTGAGCATTCTCTTAGTGTGGTGGCAACCTTCTTTCCAGTGAATGTAGAAATGCATGCCGACTGAACCTCAATTAACATAAGACCCCATTTATTCACAAAAGTCAAAATGTGGTGAGTGACAGGCTGTTTTTGTAGTAAACGAGTTATAAGTTCGGGTACTCAGTGCATGTACACTCCTCCAGTAATAGTCACCTGCAAGACCACATGCAGGAAGCTAATAAATAAAATAAATTTCCTCCATAATTTTAACTACTCATGCGACATACCATAAGCAGATGTAGCTCGCCATGCAAAGTGGTATTACTTATTGTAATTTACAACAAACATGCACTCTTCAATGTATTGAAAAAAAATTTTTTTCTAATGCACTGGCTTTGTGTGAAATCTTTAACCTTTCGTGGTCCATTTTTGGCTCCTATTCAACCACACAACACTGCCAAAGAGAACTGTGATCTGGCACTGCTGGTCAAGTTCTTTCACGGTTGATTCATGCATGCGTTTTCTCACTACATTGCGCACCATCTGTAAAAGGGTAAAAACATTTTTCTTTTACTTGAGCTTAATTTTTTTTTTACTTTGGACCGAAATGAACATAAGGTGAAAAAGGGTTTCGAACCATGAAGGATTACACTTGACATGGTGCTCTAGGTGCCTCTATTACTGAGTCGCAGTACTTTGGTCTTAAGAATAGAAAACTATAAATGTCATGTCAAAATTTGAAGGGGGAACCTGCTGCACTTTAAATGCACAATGCTACATAGCAAATTCAAAAGCACTGCAACACAGCCAATCGACATGAAGTGCCTACTTTCAATATAGACATGGTACTCTGATGAAACAAAGAAAAAAATGCATTTGGATGTATTTCATTGTTAAGGGGAGACGCTCCTCGAAAGCACTTTTTTTTTGTTATTCAACTTAGAGCTTCAGAAATTGGACCACTGATGCAGTTTTTCCTCCTGATTCCAAATCTGTAATCAGTTTTTACATAAGTGCAATAGTTTGGGAGTTGTGTTTCAAGTAATGGTGAAACTTGATAAGTTTTCCGGGAACTTTCGCGCATACTAAATGTTCATGCAGAGAGTTGTTCAATGGCTCCTTTTGCTCCCTATTAGCCATAGAGTGCCGATATCTAGCTAGAAATTGTGCTCCAACTTTGAAACTATGAAAAAAACATCTGTGTAGCAAACTACCCTTTTTTTTCCACTCGACCACCATTAAATTTATTAATAGATATTTACAGCTGATAGGTTGTGCTGATTCAAGTAGATATCGGCACCCTACGCACTCTCCTCAATGTGTGTGCCAAATTTCGTCGTCGTATGACCATTCTAAGTGCCCGAAACACTTCCCGCAAAAAATGCAAATTGGCCAAAATTGCGAAATGAGAAAAACGCGTTTGAAAGTTTGAAAGTCTGTATTTACAAAAATGAAAAACGCAGTAGCACGAAACTTGTGCTGAACACATACACACATGTCCAGAGGGAATATCAGTTGTCTAAAACTCTCCAGCACCGTAGGTTTTCCCTTCCCGGCTGGTGCGGCAGGACTCTTCCACCCGGGCCCTCTTGGCTGCACTGCGACGGTGTGCCCTCGCCTCAGCGGTCTGACGCACATTCATCTTGTGCATGCGCATGCTGTCTCGGCGGTCGCTGAGGGTAACCAGGGCCTCCGAAGGAAGCACCCCAAGCTCTTCCAGCACCTTTTCAAAGCTCGCGTGGCCCCGGTTGAACCACAGGACTGCAATGGCTGTGGCTGTTTCCACAGCAGTCCGGGAAGCAAACCGGGTCTTTGGACACAGCAGCCATATTTTGCTGTTCGGGGACTCGGCCGCGTTCTGTGTCTTGCCGTGGAGGCACCGGGCAAGCAGCTTCGCATCTGTGAGACGCTTGTAGATTGGGAGGACTGCCAAACCCTGGGCCTTGGTCAGGAGGGGGGTGTGGCACGGTGCAGGCTGGCCCTGCGCCTCAGCACGTCGGTGCTTGCACCACGAGTCTGGGCCTGCAGGACAGAACTTGTGACTTCCAGCACCGTCTGTTGAGCACGAGTGCAAACATGAGGCCCATATGGCAGTGTACATCTTGTGGACATTTCCCCGATTGTTCACAATGGCCACCTGAAAGTAAGTTTGAAGCTTCTGGATGGTGGTCTCCTTCAGCTTCTCCCCTCGTGGAAGTGGCGTTGGCAGCTTCCGCAGGCCGGTGCCCAGACGTTTCGCCACGTGGTTGGTGCACTCCTCTTTTTCAATTGGAGTGTCAGGGTACACGTTGGCATCACAGACCCCGTTGTAGGCCTTGCTGTCTCCATCGCTTAGGAAGATGGTGAACCGCAGGGGTGTCTCATAGTCCACAGTCCTCTGCCAAATGCGCACTGCAGCTTCGGCCTCCATGGCATGCGAAGAACAGTCGCAATTCTTCTCACAAACGGGATGATGAAACGCCTGCCATGTTTCTTCATCGCCTCCCATGTCGTTATGCAAACTGCACGCCAGGCAGAAGTTGGAAAGCACTTCATAGTCCAGGCACAAACCAGTGTCCAAGGACACTACAGTTCCCACACCATTGTGGCTTTTGTGGCCTCTTTTTTGCCATGTGCCGTCAAACATGACTGGCACGTCACTGTTACCAGCCACCTCTTTGGTGACGCTGCGTGCCCTTTGCATGTTTTCACAGACAGCCTTCACTGCCGCACTGTGAATCTTTTTGCCGATAGCATGGAAGGTCTTATGGTGCATAGGGTTTGGCAATCCAACTACTGCACAAAATCGTGAAAGTTGCTCATGCCCGATACCGACGGCACGCGCTGCAAGCACCACTTTCAGGTTCACGGCAAAGGCGTCACGCGAACTCCCGCTGTCGTAGCTTCTGCTTGCACCGCGGCCGCCATCTGACGCGACCCGCTTCGACGAGTACGCGGACGAAAGGATGCTCTCCGAGCACTCCGCATTCTCGCAGTGTAGCTCCAGAAACGCCGAAAGGCCTTTCCGCTTTTTATTCGGTGCCCGAACTGCGAGTTTACTCTCGTGACAAACGGGGCATGCCGCGCCTGCGACGACGGCCGTCAATGCACCCAACTCGCACAGCACTACGCTTTCGGCACGATCGGCATTCGGCCTGACGTCGTTTTCGAATAACGCGATCTTTTTCTGCGATGCACTCACAAAATTCACTGCAGCGTTGATCTCGTCGTCGCAGTTGCCATGGTCGACGTTGCCGTGGTCGATGTTAGGCCTACCGGCCGCTGGCCCGTCGCGGACATTTTCGTTGGCGGTGGCTTTCTTGTACGTCCTCCGCCGCTTCCCTCTGAACTTGTTCTTACTTCTGTATTTCCGATGGTCGGCAACGGCCTTTTTCGGGCTTGCCATCGCACGAAAACAGCGAAAAATAACTCCGGAAAACAGTGAAGCGAACTACGGCAAGAAAACACGGGTGCTGTCAGCCAATGGCGGCCCTGCGTTAGTGGCGCGCGGTTTGAAACGGCGGGAAAAGACTGTTTTTGTTGCTTTTTTTTTAGATTTTTCGTGAACGTACGAGACTTCAAGAACCGGGATCGTGGAGAGTAAGGACAACTCTACACGAGCCAGCGGCCGCAATATGGCGGACAGCTCTCTTCGCGGCCCCGCGAGCACGCGAACAGCAGCCCGTTTTGTGTAAATTTCGTGATGCCGCGCGTCACTGCCGCTCACTCAGACGCGTTTTTCACTGACTTCTGATGCTTATTTCGCTGTGATATTTTCAGATGTCAAAATATAATGTATAAAGATGATAAAGCAACAAAAAACAGAAAAGGTGAAATTTGGAAAAAAAACGCGACTTTTCGACCCGCGTCTCCCCTTAAACAAGCAACTATTATATAGGCAACCGGGCCTTTAAAATGTGTACTTCTCAGTTGTTTGCATTATAAACGTATACATATAGAACTTTTTATGCACCTGAATATACTTCGCATTTGCATCATAGGTAGTATACCTCATACCTATTACATATTTTCATTACAAGAAGGGCTTGCTCACTCCGCTTATAACATGTGCACAAAAGACATTTTCACCAGGGTGTGCATCATCACATGACTGCATTGCTATACAGTTCTGGTGACATGATGAAACAGAACTACACATGATATGACGACGCTCTGAATAATCAAAAATATTGCATCACAACAAGGACGATACTTCAGTTTGGTTTGAACAACTACCTCCATGTACATACCGGTTTGCAAGTCTGCCTAGTTGACCTTTAATGAGACTAAACTTGGGTATCTGTAATAGAACAAGAACTTGAAATCATGCCCACCTAGATGGCTCTCTATCGTAATCCCTGGTTCTCTGCGGAGGGCGGCTGTTGTAGTAGAGGGGCTCCTGGTAGCAGTCGGCACTGGAGTCAGCATATGTGGTGGGAAGCTGTGTGGTTCCTCCCCGGGCCAAATTCTGGGCCCCATATTGCGATGCTGAACTATTGGCATGGTGCATTGAGGCACTTGGGTGTTGCTGTTGAGACTGCTGTGCAGACGCTGGGTAGCCCACATCACTCGTGTAGTCACTGTCCTCCGAGACACCTGCTGCAGTTGTGCACAAAAATACCAAAGGACAACATGTCGGCAACTTAATTGGGCTGGCCCTTGTCAAACAACTATGGTGGGAACCACACTGCGGATCACTGCAATGAACTCTATACTGAACCAACGAATCCATGTGAGCCCCTATTAAAAAAAATGTTTGCAAATGTCGCAGCACACGTGCTTTATACATCCAAGAGTTCTCAATGTCTTCAGCACAAAAGTGTATAGACAAGCTGTAGAGCACAACATCATAAAGACGAAGGTGTAGCTAACGAAAACTAGAAATACAGCTTACAGGTTTGATCAATATAAGTTTTCAGTGCAGAGTTCTCGATTTAAGCTCACCATCCTTTTTCTTAATAACCAATATTGAATCTAAGTTCTTTTCTAAAGAGTTTATACAATGCAATTTTCTCCATCATGTGCAAAAAGTAAGACTCATATATTCACCTCAGTTTATATAGCACACTCAGCACATTTTCTATTTGTGCCCCCACACCAAGACACGTTTGCCAAGACATTGTTCCTTCTCTCTGAATGCAGTGCATGCTCACGTACCACACAAACTCACATAAAGGTTCCACTTTTCTTTTGTAAACATTGACTTGTAGTTCGAAAGTTTTCGAGCAAATGACAGAAAGGCTGCAGCACCTATAAATTTTGCTTTACCACAGCACGCCACTCAAAGGAAAGGTAAAATTTCTTACATGTGCTTCAACACAGTAGTACTTGTGAGGCTGCAAGTGAAAACACTACTGGGGTTTTCACATGAAATGTAAAAAGGTTGTTTTGTCCTATACCAGTCACATTTATCTAAGGCCGCGTAGGAATGGTGGAACCTATGGCACAAGCGCGTGCAATACAAAGTGCAAAGGCCGCACGCAGTACCCTGAAAATCTTACATACATTGCAACCACTCGCATGCATTGTCCAACAGAAAAAGCCACAGGGCGTCTGGATTAAAAATTTCACTGATGCTCAGTCTACTAGCATCTAACAAAAAACTTCAGAAGCAACAGAAGTGGAGAGATACACGTAATAAACATCTATGCACTTCACTGATGCTATGCTATTAAGGAGAGATGCTGGTCTTGAAATGAAAATTTTTATTATTAGAGATATTATAATGAAATCAAGTGAGTTTATGTATTTGTTCCTCCTTTTTTCAAAAATATAATTAGTTTTAATGTACATCAACAAGTTATAGAATTGTGAGAGCATAAGAAAAGTCTAATTTTATAATATATAACGGGTCGTTAAGGCACTTTCCCTCAATATTTTTAGGTTCTGTTTAAGATGCAGCTGTAGACAAATACCTGCCATGTGGAGCTGTGCTATCTATATTGTCACTGAAATACATCATCATATAAAAATTCTCATTTATATTGATTCCCCATAATATTGAAATTTAATTAGCTCACATTATCGCACATAACATTTCATATGTCCCTCTTAGCCTCAAAAGATAGCATAGCTTCACAGTCCTGCTTCTTATGAGTTCAACGGTATAAAATTTTGTAAAATTACTTCACAAAAACATGATGAAAAGTTCTGTAAGGCTGGTCAGGCTGGCAAAAAATGTGAACCTGAGAAAATTGCATTTGAAGTTTTGACATGCACAGCAAAATTTTTTATAAGGGACTTTTGCCACAAACACATGTTTCCCATCTATTCCCCTGCAAAGCAAAACAAAATGTGCCTTACTCCACCCTGGGAATCATTTCTAAAAAAATTTTTAATGTGGAAAGCATTATCAGAACCCCACCATGGCAAGCTGTTGAGGGGTTCTGAAAAAGCCATGCGGTACGAGGCTCAAACGACTAGCTGATAGGTAGCATGCTGCCCTGGGTAATAAGCTACTGAGCCTTTAGAATATACAGTCAACATTCTGATTTCCCGGACTCTCAAGGGACCATGAAAATATCCGGAAAATCGGGCATTCGTCCAGAAAAACGAATACACGCAAAAACGCACCTCTTTTACAGGTGTTTTTCGCAGACGGAAAAGTTCACGGCAGGAGTACAATATTTCCATTGCAATCATGCAAATGCATTGCTTAGGTGACTCTGAAAAGAGCCGTTTATTTAAAAAAATTTGATGGGGCCAGTGCTACCTCAGTGGTCAACAAGTTGGCCCAAAAAAAAGTCTGCTATTTTATGCTTTTTTGAATGGCGTTGTGCTTGTTCGCAATGACGTCTGCCCCGATTTCAGCTACACGGCATGCTGTTGCTGTTCAATGATGACAGTGTTATCAGTGCTTGCGTAAACTCCGAACTCATTGGCGGTGTAGGCGCTGCCAAAAATTGGATGCAAGGGCTATAAGAGCTGACTCCAAGAAGGTCGAACTTTTGCTGGGTAGCCGGCTTTATCAACAAAACGGTCTTCGTTTGCGCCGATTTCTCAACTCGCATGCTCATGCTCCGCGGTTGAGTAGTATGCAGCATCAATCCGAAGTGTATCGCTGGTCGAACTTCGTCCCACGGCATCGTCAGTAGATAGCATCGCAGTGTCGTTAAAGTTTCCGGCAGATCCAATGGGTCTGGCCGCAAGTCTAACTCAGCTGTCAGAGGCGCACTTGTAGCCAGCACATTCTTGTTCCACTTTTTACGAAACAGGGGCATTTTTTTACAGCTTCCAAAAGCTTGTCGTGCCAATGGTTTCACACAAGAGTCTCCAGGCATCTCGATTGCCGTGAAAAAGTACCGGGGCGAAGCGAAAACATGGTGTGTCGAGACGCACACATGATCACAAAAGCAGACACACACAAACGGACAGCCACGGCGGCGAACACAACACAGAGAAAAAAAAAGATGACCCGTCGGTCACGCCAGTCAATGGGAGACTCCGAAAGGCGCGCTTAAAAAGCGCACCGCGTAAGAGCCAAGCGGTGATCTGGAAACGACCTTCAGAAAACCTGTGACGGCAGCCATCATGCTTGAGCGATGTCATTTTGAGATGGCGCAGTAAGGGCAAGCATCCGATATGGCAATGAACAGAATTGTGATGGCAGCTACCAACGAGAAGACAGATGTACAACTTCTCACCAACGGCAAACATGACAAGCGCATTCAAATATTTGCTCTGAAGCACATAGAAACATCACAGCCAAGCTTGCGAGAGCTAGAATGATTTCTGTCCTTAAGTATAAAAAAGCCACAGTTTTCAGGAAAGGGCGAAGCAATGAATGTGATAGCCACATATTCAAATGTTTTACCAAGCAAGGCTAGCATTTTTAGCAGCATTATTATTTGCAGTAAAAATGCACTTGCTAAGTAACCAAGTTTACAGCAGCACCGCCACAGTACATGAGCACAGCAAGGCTCGTGCGTAGTGACGGCGTTGATATACGAAGTGAGGCCGGCAGTAAACTCATTTAATCCGATCTCACGTAACTCTACAAATCGCTGGTGTAAGACAACACGGCCACTCCAGATAGACTGTTGGCACCGTTTTTTCGTGTTTAGAGCACAGCCCGTAGAAGCTCCTGCCTGCTTTGGGGGCGAAAGGTGACGCTGATCGTTGCTGCGGTAGCGCGCAGAAGAGCCCGGCCGGAAAGGCGATGTTCACTCCGCAGAAAGAGAAGGTTAGCGCATTCTTCTCCATATATATATATATATATATATATATATATATATATATATATATATATATATATATATATATACGTGAATGACAGCGGGAGCGGTGACCGCAAAAACCAGCCGGGACTGTCTACATTACTGCTAGTGCAATAAAAAACCAAAAGCTTTGTCGTCGGTATATAGCAGTCGGGCAGTATTTATGGCACTGCAGTTTTTTCTTTGTTGCTGCTATTACGAGATGCAAATTTGTGCATGACAATTACTTAGTATTCTTTTTCACTGTATAGTTATGCCACAGGTTAGTGTTAATTAGGTTTTACTGTACACAATTGTTCTATGCACATCCAACTCCCACTCATCACAGGCTCACAACAAAGCAAACGTTAAAATGAGGGCCATAGATGTTGACGAAATTCCTTTCTTCATTTCAGTCTCTTTCTCACTTTTGCTATCTATATTTTCTTTTTTCCTATCTTCCTTTCTTTCTGCATTCTCAGTCCCTTCCTCCTCCTTCCTATCTTTATATCTCTCTCTATCTCTCACTTTATTCCTTTCTCTTCCTTTCATCAACTATTTTTTTCTCTTTCTTTCTGCATTTATTAAAAATTCCCTCTATTTATCACCTACTCATTCTTTCTATGCTAACTTTATTCTCTTCCCTCCTCCTCACCATCACATCTGTGGTCCCTCACTTCTCTTTCCTACTCCCTCGCTACACTATACTAAACAAGGCTATGCTATTTATTCTCTGCCAACTTGCCTGGACAGTTTAGGATTGCTTGCCTAAAGATCGAGGGCACGCTGGTTGGAATCTTGCCTTGTGAAGAATTATTTTGGCAGTAATATTTTTTAGTTTTGCCTTCTTTCTCACTGTACTTGTTACGTCACCCATCAGGGTTAATACAGGCTACGCATAAGAAATCAGGGCATGTTTTCTGGAAGTGAAGCAGAAGAGGATGAAGATGAAGAACATGTAGAGACTGGGCACCAGTTCACGATGTTGATCATGTTGGTTTTCGACAGACAAACTACCTGCTATGCCTTCGCTATTAAAATTGCCTGCTATGCCTTCGCTATTAAAATTGCCTTTACAATGAGCATCGCTTCAACACGAACTGTTTTACTGTGAAAGAGTCACAGTGATAAAGTGAAAGCTTGTTAATTTGACTCCCGTAAATTTGAAATATAATTTAAAAGTGTATGGGTTTGAGCATGTTGGTAAGGCTTCAGTGGTGCGAAACAGTGCAAAAACAATGAGGACACAGAGAGAAACAGATCGGATCAAGCGCTGAACTACCAACTAGGAGAGCACAGAAAAAATTTGCTTTTTCACATGAGAAGAGGGGGAGGGCATTGAGAGAGTGCAGGCACCCTACCGTATACATTGCATATATTTAACGGTGCAGATAGCTATTCTCCCAGTCAGTTAATGCTATTGAGGGTGCGCGGAGACATACCAACTTCATATTATGCATTTACAAGGCTCCATAGCTTTCTTGAGCTTGGGAATCTCGAGAACTGCAAATGATGTGTGTGTCTACTGAAATAGGGGCTACACCTGCACCTAGCGCAAAGAATTGCCGAATCGCTGCCCGTCTTCATTCCGAGATTGCTGGTGTGTTCTCGTAGGCGGTCATTAACACACTGGTCCACCTGACCGATGACGTCGAGACCTCGTACACCATATCAGATAATACAGGTGTCTTCGTATTCAGTAGAGCCATATGTATTCAGTAGAAGCTTGTTCAATTTTCAAAGGAGCGGAAAAAGTTTCAGGATTAATGGAACGACACATTATCGAAAAAATCAAGAAACCAAACTTATGTTTGTCACATCAATATGGCTTCATTTTCTTGATGAATAATAACTGCTGCACTTATTCTGCATAATAGCAGGGTAAAAGCAGCAATTTTCATAATCCTATGATTCTTTGCTAAATGCGATCGCAGAACTAGACTCCCGTTTTTAATTAGACCAAAACACGCTCTGTACTTCTCTCTTATTATGTACTGTCACCACCACTGCACGCAGGGGACAATAGTTATTTCCCAAAGAAAATTGAGAACAACTCATAATTTGTCTACTAAGTACGACGTAGCAAGAGAGTTTTATGCCAGCATACTGATCGTGGCTAAAAGCTCTTCGTCTTCAGCAGCTTCCACCTTAATTAAGCTTTGTGATATCGCACATACATTGCATCAAGTTAAAACAAGGCTCCTGAGTGATGGATTAAGATGTGGACTAAAGTCTGGTCGCTAACCGATGAAGACAGCAATGCAGACAGCGTCACCTCATTTCACTTGTCTGTAAATCTAGTTTTCACTGTTTTGCGTCACACATTTGCAGCACTTCATGCTCAAAGCGCCCTGAGGATGATGCAAGAAAACTGGGGTGTGAGCAAATCTGACTGAAATAGCGAGAGTTTGGTGCGACTAAAAAATTTGTATGTTGGCAGTGACCAGGAAATGCATTTTTATCCGATTTCTAATTAAGAAGGATTAAACTAGTGAGCTTTTCTTGAACTTTTATAGCATCAAACTTTCATTTATTCAGTATTATTAGGCCACAACTTGGTTGATTAGGACAATCATCAGAGCACCACATGCACGAAATGTTGCAAATGTGCAACAAAAAGGAGTGAAAACAGCGTTCACAAACCAAATGGCCACAGGCCTTCAGTAAAGCATGGTCACCTTAGGCGTGTGCCAGGAAGGGGTGCCCACATTAGTCATCTAAGAGGGGAGCATAAAATCAGCTCTACAAACATAATGGGAAGGAGGGCACTGAGACGAACGATTGCCCCCCCCCCCCCCCCCCCTGAAGGGGAACCCTGCACATCTCTATGGTGTTTATCATTCAATCTTACTACAATCGCATTGTTAGTGACCAAGGCTTCAGTGGCGGCTGCACACTTGTTTCATTACTATTTTGCTCCTAACACACAGTGTGGGCTATATCTATAACCACGTCAATAGTACCTGCAGCCAAAGCTGCAACAAAACAGTAGTTTTGTTTTCGCCATGTACCTTCAGGAATGCGTAGTCACCACCATTCATAATTGTGCATTAGCGAGCCAGGTTTATTGAGCAGTAGGTGCTGTGTCAGGAGTTTCATTTCAACTCGGAATGTAGTTGAAGGAATTCCTTTAAAACTGTGTGGATGCTATGCTCATGTTTTTAGCTACCATGGTTTTGTCCATAGTGTGTGCGGCACACATTACCTTCATTTTAACTTTGGCAATATGTGTGCAGTGTCACAGAATTGGGACACTGTGAAAGATTTTGAAGACAGGGCTTCAACCATGGTCTACATGCTGGCTTAAAGTTGGCTTGCTCATTGTACACTCAAAACTGAATACAATGAACCTGAATATAACGAAATATTGGTTATAATAAAGTAAAAAAATTGTTTTGCAATAAATATAGTGTTATGAATCTATACCTTATGACGAATTTCAGGATATAACGAACTTATTTTCGTGTCACATGCAACTTCGTTATATTAAGGTTTTAGTGTAATAGATTAAGGCTGGCCATTTTTCCAAGAAAAATTTTGTGTGCATGTGGTGGTGTTGGTGGTGCCGGTACGCATAATAAACTAAGAGAGATTGGCTAAAGCAATGTTCTGGCTTAAGAGGCAGGGGTCTTGAGCCAAGGTCACATTATGAACGAAGTCGCGAACGACAAAAATTGAAGCTTTAGCACTGCTTTCGGAAAATAATTACTAGATTTATGCAATCCAGAAAACAAAGATGCACTAATCTAATAGGCACTCGTTTATTATTTTCTTGATACATTAAAAAAAGCGGCATTCAGTTGATTCGAACATTTTATCCAGTCCTGTACAATCCAAACTTTTACTGTGTGAAAAGCACACACCATAAAACTCGACTGTGAAACGTGTAAATCAGACAGACTGAAACAAATTTGTGCTTTGCAGTATCGATATGACATTGCTGAAATTTCATACTGCAGTCTCTGCTGGTAATTGTTGTATGATAATCAATATGAAGCTGTATTGACATACTATAAGAATAGTCCTAACAGCTTTCCTCAACTCATAAGATCGATACAAAGAAAAGAAAATCAATAGGTCTCCATTTAATCTCCAACAGCGTTTATATTCAAGTTTCATGCTTCACAATCTGTATTGTGAGAAGCCTTACACACTTTGTTTTCAACGTTTAAGAACAAAATTAATAGAGTGCATTAGGAACAACTTTAAGTAAACAGGTATTTCAACTTCTGGTATTTCAAATGAAGCGATTCTGTTAAAAGAAGGTTTGCTAATGCACATAACTGTGCAAAAAAAAAAGAGAAAGCATTCATATCAAAAAGCTGCCTTTTGATTTTAGGTTCCTATTGTGCCTACTTACAGTTTAATGTATGAAGTGGTCTTTTCTGCTGTTCCCGATACGAGGTCACCTAAAAAAAAAAAAGAATTCACAAATTAAAACGGCAATTTGAGAAAAGTATGCGTTTAGGTGAGTTGGTGAACTATATTTCACAACAGTGAAGTACAAAAGGTATATAAGGTAAAACGAAGACAAGAGATACAGGGCATGTGCTGCTAAGAAGCATGAACGCTTACTTGGGCATTTTAGCAGCAGCAACACAATGCACATACACTACCAAGACGCTCCACGACTAGCCACACAATATGGCCAGACAGCAAAAGTTTCAAACATGTACATGTCTATTCTATTGATGCATCTTGCATCTTGCCGTAACACACAACTAGCATGCACGTCATAAGAACTGAACAGTTAGATTAGTTTAGTTGTAGAAACCCATAAAATCCATTCTAATGTTAGCGAGTGACATCAAATTCTGTTAATTGTGTGAACAATTTGCTATTGACACCACATTCAGGAATTTATGTTATAGTTTTGTTTTTCATGGCTATAAACCTCTACATTTTTCAAACGCAGATAGGAATGCTGCATTTAAACATTTCGTTCTCGTTCATCTAACGTAATGCTTGTAGTGCAGGTACTGGTCTGCCTGCCTAAGCATGTTTTATGGGTTACTCAAGCTAACTTCAATCATCACTTTTTGCACATGCTGTGAATTTTGCAGATAGGAAAGCCGCATTTAAACATTTCGTTCTCGTTTATCTAACGTAATGCTTGTAGTGCAGGTACTGGTCTGCCTGCCTAAGCATGTTTTATGGGTTACTCAAGCCAACTTCAATCATCACTTTTTGCACATGCTGTGAATTTTGTGCCAGTGGGCACATACTGCCCAACGGTCAAATCTCATAACATGCATTCACACAAACACAATTGTTTTTGTTGTCTGCCCCTTCAATGTTGGTTCAGAGTATCTTGGCTGCATATGCATATTGTCACGCTGTAGCAAAAAAAGCCTGCATTAAAAAAGCAGTTTCAGAAAAGCTTAACAATAAAGTTTTGAGGAAGAAAAAAGGAGCTTAATCAAGGTTTTCACATGTAAAATCACAAATTATTTAAAAAAGTAATTGATTAATTAATAATCCATGCTACATGTTATAACATTTCAAATGAGTTAATTGCATATGTATTTTATGAGATTAATCTTTTGACAAACAGCGTCATCAATGTTAGAAACCTCAATTCGATAGAATTTACTGTGTAACGAACTGTTTTTGTTTCCCAATTTTAACTACTCGAAACAGCATCATTGGCTTTGTTTCGGGAATTAGAGAAGTAACTAGGTGTTGCCATGATAACATGAACTTGCTGTGCATTCTCCACATACACTCAGCCTCTATATAAGAAATTAAAGGTTGGCAAGCATTTATTAAAATAGAACCAATCTTTTTTACAGGTCACCATTCACACAGAAACATTGACACAAAGTGACAAGAAAAATGACCGGATAAAAGTAATGGAACATGTGTCATTTTGCTATCACTTTTACACTCACCAAGAATAACTCTACACTTGAACTAGTAGTATGGCTGCCAGCTCAATTTACAGCAAATTATCATGCACTTTTTCCATCACAAATGCCACCTGAACCTTCGTAACGGCAGCAAACATCCCAGCATAGCATGTGCACAGTAAGCAACACACAGAACACAAATCAGTTGATTCAATAAGTGCCCCTAGGTGGCAGGTATCACGTTTAAAACAAAGAGACACCAGCTTGTGCCCTGTTCAAATCGCTGTTCAAATCACTGTTCAAGTGCACACAGATGCCTCACGGAAAGCAGGACTAGTTGGCCACTCTGCCCCGATGTTGTCATAACTTAAAAATGTTTTTGGCAATGACACACTCTGCTACTGCATAATTAGGTGGAAAAGCTGAACTTTTGCGCTTGCTTTGAGGTTCCTTTCAGGTCCCGAGGCGAATAGTCGTGCTACTCTACTCTCTTTTTTCCTGCCATGTCTCAGTATGCTTACCAATTACCTACAGGACCATATTATCAAAAAACGAGAGCTTAATTATTCTCTTAAAGCATGGGAACTTCGATTAAACATGGCTAATGGCATGATGAGTCTTTTTTAATGCAATTATCGCTTCATTATATCGAGGTCTGGCTGTAGTAGGTATCTCAAACTGCTCTGCTTGCTTTTCTTAGGTTCGCATGTGTGTTTCAGTGTATTATGTAGAAGCAACTAAAATAAACAGCACTAAAATTTTATGTAGCATGTAAAGGGAGGCATCAAAATACCTTTCCACCCGAACGCTTCCATTCATCATACTTCAAAAAATGTAAAATTTTACCTGGAGAACTGATTTAAGCACTTTTGAAACGGATGCATTTTCGTGACACCTCCACTACTTGTGAAATGATAAATGGGCAATGAAAGCACTCAGTGAGGGAATTTAATAACCGTGTCAAACGGGTAAACTTAACTGCTGTTATACCCAACTGTAGTTAATAGACGTAACCAGAGTTACCGTAAACCAGACGGAGGCGCTGACACACGTTTGCAGTATGGATAAACTTGCGCATATGTAACGAACACAGTTTTAACTTTAGTAAGGGCTGAGATTGAAAATGCATAGTGCCATTAGTAACAAATGATTTCACAAGTTCAAGAACTGCCCCATTTTGCATAAAATCTATCTGTTTCAAACGCACAGCTACGCGTTCGAAATGATGAGGTAACTACCAAGATGCAGAGCTGCGCGACTCGGTAGCTTCCTCATTGTAAAGGTAGAGGCCTAATTAAAAAAGCAAGCCTTTTGTGGCAGCTTACACACACAATTTGCTAAAACACGTTGTCAGGCTGGTTGGTTGGAGTTCACCATTTATAAGGGTGTAGCGCACCATGACAAGGACACAAAAAGAGAGACGCACACACACAGCGCTATACTTGCAACTTTTGTTTTATTTGCGATCACATATGCTAACTATACAGTAACAGTGGACCGATAAAATCTGGAACATATCATGTTAAAATACAGCACGCCTCATGCATGCGTCATTATCGATCGGGACAATCTGAACTCGCCAACGTCGAAGTGAAGATTCCAAATACTTCTTTTCTTCAGCTGACAAATCTATCAAAGCCACACTCACACATTTATCTTTCATTTTGTCAATTTCAATAGCGCTGTGTGTGTGTGTGCATCTCTCTTTTTGTGTCCTTGTCGTGGTGTGCTATACCCTTATAAATGATGAACACATGATTTATACATGTAATTTATCTTCCCAAATGCGTATCGATGCCTCCGTCATCGCAACAGTCCAGTTGACTTCCTTATGGCTGGATATTTCGCTAGGAGCCAAGCTGCTCGTGTCTGACATTGGGGCCGCCATGTTATCAGTTTATGACGCTAACAGCGGTTGCCTACCTTTTTTTCCTTAAAATGGTCATGGATGGATTAACTGTGATTAGGGTTGTCATTGTCGTGTGACTATGTACAACAGTCGTTAGACTTCATGGCCATCGTACTTAACTGTGGTTAGACTACCTGTGTGACAAAGGCATAAGTAGTCATACATGTAGTACTAATTGAATGAATCAGAATGCAAATATTATATAAAAGAATCAAGTCAACATAGAAGAAATGAAATGTTCTTGCCTCCTGGTCCATGATGCTATTGAGCATTTCCAGTTTCTCTTGCAACTCAGGTGTGTCATCTTGGAGATCTATAAATACAGGCAAAAAGAAAGAAAGTCATTCCTAACAGCTCAATGTCCACAACTCAAAAGAAATGCAAGGTCCAGTTAACAAACACTTGCAGCTTTGCTGTTTGGTATGTGGCCTCATGACTGGCTAAATTATCTACCTCGCATTCTTTTCAGTAAGCAGGTGCCATAGTGAAACAGCATTTGACCCATTTGATCTCATGCAAGTCTTATGTGCTATATATATAGCACACTAACGAAAAATTACCAAGTCACAAAATGTACAAGCAAAATCAAATGGATACGCTGCCTACGTGACCGTGGAGGAATAACGCAGCAAATGCAAGTGGTTTCACGAAAATTAACAGCAACAATGTCAAAACGAGAAACCAAAAATAAAACAGATCGCTGGACAAGGGAATCTGAACAAAATCAACTTTTCGCACACAAATGCAAATGCTACACCCAGATTATCTTTTGCCTATCCTACTTACTGAACACTTTAAGTTGCAACTACAGCAAAAACCTCCACAGTCGTGCTCAGCTGTACAAAAAAAAGCAACTGAGTACATTAAAATTTTTGTAATATTCATATTTTTATCCTGCTACCACTGTGTAGAGTATTGAGCAACATTTTTGTAGACTTGCTTGCTTTTAAAATGTCTTGTTTATTTTTGTTCAGCAACACCTCAAGCCATCACATTGCAGTAGTTGCAACAAGAACAGCTAAAGTTAGCATGTATCCCATGAGCATCCAGCCATGCATGATCTTGCATTGCTTGTTCATAAGGCTACTTCATAAGGCTACTTATTTAATGTACATTGCTCAGTTAAACGTGGACTGCTCGGTTATATTAACAAATCCACATGATGTGTCAACATGCATGCATCTAGCCATGCATGATCTTGCATTGCTTGTTAATAAGGCTACTTCATAAGGCTCTTTATCTTAATGTACATTGCTCAGTTAAACGTGGACTGCTCGGTTATATTAACAAATCCACATGATGTGTCAACATGCATGCATCTAGCCATGCATGATCTTGCATTGCTTGTTAATAAGGCTACTTCATAACGCTCTTTATCTTAATGTACATTGCTCAGTTAAACGTGGACTGCTCGGTTATATTAACAAATCTACGTGATGTGTCAACATGCATGCATAGCGTAAAGTATTGCTCTGAAACTCTTCAAAAGTACTGGCACAAAAATTTGTTTATCTGTAAAAACATTTAGTGATTGTGTTTGCAAACGATTTAATATATGATGAATATCAGTGGCCTTTAAACAACCCGAAATGATGTAGAAGGTTAGACTCCAATGAAACATTAAAGCGAGTATAATAACAGCAGCAACAACAAAAAAAGTCACGACATTATTAGCTCTGAAATTTCAGTTATTCATATAGCATTATAAAGGGTGCTTGCGTTTCTGTTCATTGTGTGCTAATGTTGGGAGAATAAAAAAAGCGGAGTGAGGCATTCAAACAAGCAGTCTTCCTTGTGAAGGAACAACAGGTTCCGCTCACAGCAATTTTGCCATAGGGCAATTTCGTTCACCCAAACAGATCCAAGGCCATGCAAAATTGCAAACACACTATAGGGATGTGCAAATACAATAAATTTTAGGTGCAAAGTGAATTCGTAGAAAATAGCTATTTCGTCGAACTATTTCTAATCAAATGGTCGGAATAGTATATGTAATGTAATTTTAATTTACTTTTGAAGCTTGATGTTAAAAAATCTTCAGGTCCTGATGGAGTACCGAATGAGTTCTTAAAACGCTATGCACAATGGGTTTCAAAGTACCTAACAATTCTTTTTTCTAAATCTCTGAAAGATGGTCAAGTTCCAGATGACTGGGTAACTGCTAAAGTCAAGCCCCTACATAAGAGTGGAAATCCCCATTCTGTTATTACGTATCGGCCGATCTCATTAATTTCAACTTCCTGTAAACTACTTGAGCATATAATACATAAGCATATTTCAGAATTCCTAGATAAGCACAATATTTTGTCAGGTTCACAACACGGATTCAGGAAAGGATTTTCTACTTGTACTCAGCTGGTAACTACAGTTCATGATTTCGCACTATCTATAAATTCCGGAAAACAGGTAGATGCAATTTTTATGGATTTTGCTAAAGCTTTCGATACGGTCTCTCACAATAAATTACTCTTCAAATTGGATTTAATTCTTAAGAATACTCAGCTTCTAAATTGAATTTCCGGTTATCATTCGAATTGAAAACAGTACGTCTTTTTCAACGACCATTGTTCTCGTACAGTACCGGTTGACTCGGGTGTTCCCCAAGGCTCTGTGCTCGGACCCCTCCTCTTTTTATTATTTATAAATGATATATCCCATGATATACCTGTAAAAGTTAAGTTATATGCGGATGATTGCATCCTGTACTCGGAAATGGAAAACCAAACTGTTCAAATTCATTTAAACGATGCATTTCAAATGGTCATTCGTTGGTGCGATAAATGGCAGATGTCAGTTAATTTTAAAAAGACCGTTTTCATGAAAATTTCTCACAAATGTAACACTCTTCATTTTGCATATTCAGCCAATAATGTTTCTTTGCAGGAGGCACAACACTACAAGTACCTTGGTCTTTGGATTTTGAATGACCTTAACTGGACGAGACATATTAACACTGTAATAAGCTCGTGCAATTAAAAATTATTTTATCTTAGACGAGCTCTTAAGCACTCCACTCCCGCCGTTTGCCTTGTTGCATTTAATGCAATTGTTCAACCTAATTTAGATTATGCATCCATAATTTGGTACCCTTACACCAGAAAAAATATCAGCGAAATTGAAAAAATTCAAAAGAGAGTTGTTAGGTTTATTTATAACAGTTTTGGTCGTACTTCAATAACATGTTTATTAGCAAAAGCTAACCTCCCAACACCTACACAAAGAAATAAAGTATTGAGATTGAAATTTTTCTTTCAGTTAGTTAAAGGTTATTTTAAGTTAGACTTATCACATATACTTCATTTGTCCACAGGATATACCACAAGGCAGAGGCATGCCTTTACAATAACCCCATTTTCCACCCGTAATAACACATTGAAGTATTCGTTCTTCTCTAGGACAATTACCGAATGGAATAACCTAAGTAACGAAGTTGTTTCCCAGTCATCCTTGAACCTTTTTGCTGCGCAGCTCTAGCAGTGAGTGTCTAAATTCTATGACATGTGCTCCTGTTGTTTATTTCAATCACTGTAACCACTCTCCACTTGTGATCATCTTGAATGTAGCGCTCATTTCTCTATATGTTCTTTCTGAAAGTGTGTAAATGCCTTACCTGTTTTATACTTATTTGTTTGCCGATTTGTAAATTTATCAAATGTATATCCACCCTGCCAAAACCCTATGTTAGGGTTGCAGTATTCATAAATAAATAAAATAAATAAAATAAAAGACAAAGACTGACAGCATGCCCGCTTCTTCTTCCCATCAGTCGCCGTCTCGGTTTCTGTACCTGCCTAGATCGTGGTCTTGAGTTTTACGGCACCGAATATTAAGAATAAGGACCCATGGTCGCAGAAATGGAAGATGATGTTTACTCCCTTCACTTACTCCCTTCACATCCCTCACTTCTTTCCTCTCCTTCTTTCCATCTTTCACACCTTTCCGCATCTTCCTTTCCATCTATCACATGTTATGAAGAAAAATACTAAACATATCAGTCACAAACCAACTAACTTGAACAATACTTTTAAAATTAGTAAAAGGCATGTGCAAATGGTTTTTCTTTTTTTTGTTTGAAATGAAGTGCAAGTCACTTTGAATAGTGGCAGGATTTGAATTTCAGTAGGATGCAAGAGATCACTAGTAAAATACATTTTGTTTTAAAAATTATCAAGAGCCTATAGGCCCAAATATCAATCTCTTACTAAAGAACTGTTTACCAATGTGTGGGCGATATATTCATTTATACTTGACAATCGTTGGGTTTTAACGTCCCAAAACTACCATGAGATTATGAGAGACGCCATAGTGGAGGGCCCCGAATATTTCAACCACCTGGGTTTCTAAAACATGAACCTAAATCTAGGCACACGGACCTCAAGCTTTATCACCTCTATTAGAAAAGTAGTCAGCATGGCCGGGATTCAATCCCGCTACCTGCGGGTCACCAGCCGAAGCCTTAGCCACTAGACCACTGTGGCGGGTATTTATTTAATATTGAAGTGGGCTTTGCGGCAGTGCGAATTTTTTCTGGATAGGTGTTTACCATGGTATATCAATTCTACGCAGCAGTCAAAGCACATTTAGAGGATGTCACAAGATGTCTGGTATATAGCTATTGACTTGATGTTAAAAAGCTGGTTTTGCAGATATTCCAGTGTCGGCGTAGTTGGTTGTGAGGAAAAAAAATCATCTTGTCTGTTAATGAAAAACTGAGAAAGTAGTGAGTAAAATATATAATAAAAACTTCGGTCTGAGTGAGAAACGAACACAGGCTTTCTGTAAGTGTTCTACAGCAGAAAAACGCTATTACTACAAACCACTCCGGGAAATAAACTACTATATTAATTTATTGCAGTGGAAAAAGCCATGCAGTGGAACCAATATGATATTGCATGGCAGAAGCGTCGAAATGTGTCGGAACAAGTCAATCGCTCAGCAGGTGGGTGTTTTACGCCCACCAATTAGAAATAGCTCGAACATATTTATTCGTCATTAGCTCAAAAGCATCAGCAAAGTTAACAATGGCGTAGGTTTGCACGTTGCTTTACAAGCACACAGCGGGATGTTCACTGATTCACAAAAGGAAGAAGTGTGGCTTAGTGGGCACTCAACAACTGTACTTGCAGTAAGCATTATAGGATAGTTTGCAATGGCCAATGTTATGCACACAGTCATCCATATCCTTACGGCACAGTTGAGGCATGCACCGGAAACCAAAGTGAGGCTACCAGTTGAGAAGGCAATGCGTACTGGGCCTAATTAAACTATCGTGTACTACTGTTGTAGGCAAAGCTCAAGCGTCCTCCATTTTTTTTCATTCATTTCGACTTTGCAATCTTGAATAACTGAAGTTCGGATTGTTGCGAATTTGAATACTGTAATATTCGTTCAAATATACAAAGTGCTCAAATATTCGCATGCCTAAAATACATCCATGCATCTGTTGAGTTTCACAGCATTTCTTTGGCCCCTGCTCTGTTGACTTTGACCGGAGCTAGACTTAAATTTGGCATTGATTACACAGTACCTATAGCAAGCTGAAGATCTTGTGGCTTAAACAAACAGAAACAGAGACGCATTCAAGCATTCTGATCATATGAAAGGGTGAAAATTGATGAGGTGTCAGTACCCTGTAAGTACTAGTTGTTTTAAATGGGAGCTACAGCACCATGTGTGAGTAGCATACCTCGGCGCCAAGCCAAGACAACTATAATATGCAACTGAGCAAGCAGATGGTCCAATACACTCACATGTGGTGATGCCAATATCGTGGCACTATATATGACAACCATGAACCATGCACCAGGGCTGCTCACAATAAGCCCTGTTTACCTAAACTAAGTGCCTTTCGCAAAGCCAGTTGGACTAAAAAAGTCGCCGTGTGAAGTAGATAAAGTGAGGCAGTCGGGATATGCTGGCTCTCGCCTTAACTTACACAATCTTTGCAATATGCGAGTATTTTAATTTATTCTGTCTAAAATTTTAGCAGCTCTTTAAACATGAGTCAGTCATCTGCACAGTGGCCCTAACTTTGAACAAATATATCAACTCATGCAATAGGTCAGTAATGAAACAAATACTCCTCTGCCTTATTGACAGACATAGTGGACAATTCCAGACCATTGTATGACCATGTACACGTAAAATAATCTGGTATAACCCATATAAAGATGACTGTCCATATTAGAGGTCTGTAATTTACTCCAGCTAGCAGGTTGCGGTCACGAAATCTGGTCTCTTAAAATGTTTAGCCGTGCAATGAACTTGGTTGGGTTTGTAGTTGTTCACAATTCTTTCTTGTGCTTCGCATTACGAAGCACGAAGGACGAAAGGGGGACAGTGGGACAGGTAGTGTGCAAACTGGTTATGTTTCAACGTCCCCCCTGCCTCTCTCGTAACACCCATGATCCGGTCCTTTGCTCTTCATAATGCAAAGCACAAGAAGAAATCATAAACTACTGAAAGGGCAGGTCAGGCCTTAATACCGTAGCAAGAAGGGCAGTTTGGACAAAATGTCAGCTAATGTTTCTACTTGAAAGACGACCTTTCCCATAGCTCATATAAGAGAAAATTTCAGAAAGGCATTTGGCATGAGGATTCGAGAAACATATGCTGATCTCCAGAGTGACTAAAATGCAGCCATCAATTCTTAAATATAGAGTTTTTGCTGGGCAGTTCTATTTCAACGTATGGTGACCACATGGGGTGCCTATGGAAGAGAAATAATTGAGACCAGTAATGTCTACATAGTCCACCGACATACTTATTTGGAAAACTTTTTTTAAAAAACTGTCGTGCGAGAACCGGGCCACACACAGACCGCAGGCCCCAAGTTTGAGACCCCTGGTCAAGGTTGTGCGAGTTGCACGTCAAAGGGGGTGACGGGCATTCCCCCAGTGCCCTACATTAATGGTATATAGTAAGACATTATTCTTCAGCACATTGTTAATCACTTTTGCAAACACCCTTTGCTAATGGTGCTGTCTATTTAACCCATATTGAACAACTCTAACACATAAAACATAGCCCTGATCTCCGTGCGCTTTTTTCTTTTCTGACGGTTATGAACAAGTACACATAGTGCAGGTGGTTTCATATTTTTCTTTGAATTACCATTAATCTGTGTTGCTGTCCAGATACAAAAATCTCCGAGAAATACAGCATGTGACAAAGGAAGCCCGTAGAGTGGCAGTGCCTACTAGCAGCCACAGCGCCACAAAAAATGTGGATGGCCAGATCACACGGCGGCACGTGACTGGTTTCCATGGCAAACAAAACCACGGCAATTTCCTTTTTTAGTGCTAGATGCTATAGAATGACAGCTGCTCCACAAAAGTTAGACATTATCTGGTCACCACCAACAGAGGAGTTTCAACTCCTGAATATTTCTTGCTGTGTGGTTGCAGCACATTGAAGGTGGCCAAAATCCCACATGCAATGCCTGGTCAAAATGTGTCCTGATGCAGAATGACTCTGCCACTTTTAGTGTAGTTCATAAAATGCACACTGTTAGAATGAAGTGTGGTTCTCCACTTGAGTCCTGGATGTTGCAGGAGTAGAAAGCAAGCACCTTCTATACACATTCACCCACAGGTCGTGCAAAGAGGCTTACCATAGGGAAGTTCAAAGTGTGCTTCAATCAAGATGCTGTGCCCAGTGGGGTTCTTTGTTCCACGCACTTCTCCATCAGCTAATATGAGCTCCGAATCAAGGGAAAGCCATTTCCCCTCCCCTACCTGGAATGGCACAGGGATTGAATAAAATGAAATTAAAGAATTCAAAGGATAATCTGGGCAAGTGGCTTTCAAGAAGCTCTAAAGCCACATAAACAAGCCAGACCTAAACGCTATGAGGGCAAAATTTATAACAGAGTGCTGAAGTGCCCATGAACAATGACACATGTTTATTTCTTACAGTATCAAAAAAATGGTACACAGAACAGAAGATGCTGTAGGCGCTCTGTAAGTGCCTTCTATTTTGTGTCACATTATTATGGGTGCTATAGTACAATAGGAGCCAAAACAAACTTGCCCAGTTCACAACAATACTTCAATAAAAATTCACGGCCTGTTTCACTGCCATATGCATATACTTCATGGAGGCACCACAAAACATTTAGTGAGGTGATCCCATAATTCCAAATGCTGCTTTACATGTGTACACATTCCATAGCACAGATGAAATATATTTTTAACAGATTTCTTTGCGACCCATTTGGCATCCTCAAGGTTGATGTCTTATAATGAATTGGCATCATGCTGCCACATACAACCAAGCACATATAATATTAAAAACTTTCTATGTAGAAAAACATATAATTTAATAATAGAGGATGCACTGAAACGCATCTCATGAATATGCTGCACAATCTGAAATTCACATACCTCACAATATGCAGTTAAAAGAGCAAGAAAACTTGTACTTAAGCTTAAGCTTCTTCTTTCAAATGAAAAGTTGAGCGAATGCCATGGCAAATTGTGTTCTTTAAAGCTTGTATCTTCACAAATCATTGCAACTTTGGCTTGCACAGGACAAGCTGTAAGGTGCCATCTAGGCAGCATATCAACAAAATATTTCTTCTAATCATTTCATTACTGAACTGTGAATGGGTTACCAAAAATCAATCTCCAGCAGGAATCTCCAGTAGGCAAGTTTCAGTGCTAAGGTAGACAACCTCACCATATATTTCACCCTGGGCTCTCAAGCTTAGTGGCTATTGTTTTAAAATGACACCTACTGTTTTCAAATGACAAAGGTTGTGTGTAGTTTGACATATTCGTCTCCGAATTTTCAGAGTAAAATTGAAATTAATCGCACCCAGTGTGCACAAAGCACGACCATTTTGTTACATCAGACTGAAACAGCCTGTGACAAGAGAGTGATCAAATTTTAATGAAGACGTGATGAAACTTGAATGAAGGCATGCGGAGGCCGTATGTTTTCGTGGAAAGCTAAAAGGTATATCGCTTGTGTTGTAATGTTGCCTTGAGCCCTGTCCACTGCAGCACCCTTGACGCAAGCAAAGTGGAATAAATGTGGCCTCATTAATTCCTTAATTGATTGATTTTGGGGTTTAACGTCCCAAAACTACGATCTGATTATGAGAGATGCCGAGTGGAGGGCTCCGGAAATTTCAACCACCTGAGGTTCTTTAACGTGCACCCAAATCTGAGCACACAAGCCTACAACATTTCAGCCTCCATCGGAAATACAGCCGCGGCAGCCGGGATTCGATCACGCGACCTGTGGGTCAGCAGCCGAGTACCTTCGTCACTAGACCACCAAGACGGAGCCTCATTAATTCCTTGCTTTTGTGTGTACGGTTGGGTGCTAATCAGTTTCTTTCACACTCTGCACGACGAAATTGCAATATCAACTTATTCGTTGTCCAGCAACTATAAAACTCAAGGGCAGCCATTTCGGCGCTTCTTCTTGGAGACGCATAAAATAGTTTTCGCACCTCTTCATAGTTCAAAAAAGAAACGGGTAAGCCCCACCCACCTCACGCAAGCAATAGACTGTCTACTTGTATACATCAGAGTGCTTGTGGATTTTGATGACCAGATTCTGCTTCGGCACGCCTTAATTTAAGTTTCATCACTTCCCTGTCACTAGTCATCCTGGTACTCCACCATGCACTACGCGTGCCAGGAGCCATCAGCTTCGATTTCACCATTGAAATTTGATGATAAATATACCGAGAACAACGTGCAACTTTTTTGATTTCCCAAATAATGAGTATGTCATAAATTATCAAGCTCTACAACTTTTTAAGATAAACAACAGTGCTTCAACTTAGAAATGAGAAAGTAAGTTAACGAGTTATTGCCAATTGGTTGCATAAGCATAATTTTAGCTATGGCAAAGTATTTCCGCCTCGAGATAGAGTTCATGCACCAAAACCACAGGAGTCTGAACCACAATATATTTATTACAAACCTGTATTGTACAAAAAATCCTCTTCACTCAAAAGGACAATGTTACCACACCTCATAGCTGAACCAAGCACCTTGCTTATCTGGTTCCAGACAAACCTGGAGACTGCGATGTTCTAATCATTTTTGCGGCTACTGTGTTAAAGGAACCCTGAAACAGTTCTGACAATTTTCTATAAACACATTGAGTCAGTAAAACAACTGCCATGAAACGTTTGCAGAGAAATTTAAGCTCTCTGCCTAAACTGTGTAGTTTATCACGTTTTTTTAAATGTGCATATCCCTACAAATCACAGCGGCTCAGCTTAAAGTTTTCAAATTTACATGTCTTCCTTATGTAGCACTGGGAACAGATTGGGTACGTCCAGTCCAGGCAATGAACCTTGGGTGGGCAGCAAACATCATCTACTGTGTTAAAATGGGCTTCATGTTGCCATGCATTGTGCCACAGTATTCATCTCAGAGTTTATTTTCTCAGACACCATGAATTTCGCTTGTCAAGTTGTGTGCTGCCAATATAGCAACTGGCACCTTGTAAAGATGCAACATGGTGCAAGGCTTGTAAGGGATCTTGCGAGCATAGTCAGTAGAGCAAGTGTCGGGCCCTCACTACCTGATCAACACCGGGATCCACACATCTGCGTTTGTAATCTCAAACCTGAGCACACAACCACAATGCCCGAGTTAATGCTTATCAGTGATCATTTTCAAACACTTTTCATTTGTCTGCATGCCTTAGAAGATTTTCGCCTCAAAGGACAGTAAAATAAGAATGTCTGGTATTGTAGTGGCACATTTTGGAGCAGATCTCAACCACTTCATGCCCTATGTTTCTTTGGCAACCAATTGTTTCAAATAGAAAGTGGTTGCATGGCATCTGCGAGTCACCAGAGTGAGTGAGCTCTTGGCATTTGTGATGTCTGAGAAGAGCCGACCCATAAATGCTTCAGTGTACCACTCTTCTAACATTCCTCATCTACTCAATGCGCCTACACAGTTTTCAAACAGTGAATACCCCCCCCCCCCCCCCTCGACTATGGGACTCACCTCAGTTGCATACTGGATGCCCATAAGTGGAAGCCACTGGCATCCAATCAGTTTGTCCCAAAGCATCCCCTTGTTCCAGACCTCAATCACCAAGCCGGTATCCATTCTGTTGGTTTCACTGAAATGAAAAAATGGCCTTCATATCAAAACACCAGGCTTCATAACAAAAAAAAAAACGGACCCTACACAAGAACAATGTGACTTTTTCAATCTAACAATTATAAATGAGCCAATTAGACATCCCTAAGCTACATCTTAGCTGCACATCATTACTATCTTATGGCATTCTAGATTATGTTCAACTACTTGGTATTTTGGAGCCTTAAATTTAGTGAAACCTATGAATAAAGCATCAGGGCCAAATAACAAAAACTCGCGCCAAAGGCACTGGCAAAACCTAGTGCAAGCAAATGTAACTCAAGCCTAAATGTCTTTGCCGCTGTGACCGTGGTGATTCCTCGACCACAGTCGTACGCAACGCATTACAAGTGATCGATTACTTGTAATACATTACATTTTCTTGTAATTTTGTTATATCATCGATGAATTTTTTGAAGTTGTAATGCTGTGGGTAATTCAATTACATTTTCTAGTAATTAATTATCAATAATCATTTACTTTCTTTTTTCAAAACCAAGTTCTAACAAGCCTTCTTGGCAGTTCACGTCCCGAAAGATATGAAACCACTCTGCAGAAGTCTATCAGATGGGGGTCCTACAAAGCCTCTTCTTTCCCCAGTTTCCTTAGCCTTACCTGCAATGCTCTATCCATGTACCAGCAACAGCGAAGCCTGACACTTCATAGAGGACATGGACACTTACATCAAAGCACTTTGCAAGTATGAGCAGCTGTGCAAGATATTCTTATGTTATACAGGTAAACCTGGATATAACAAAATTTACAAATGCCCGGAAAAATTAATTATAGAGAGGATTTCATTATATGCAGTTTAATTACGAAAATTCAAAATTTAGGCACAAAAATCAAGCAAAGGGGAACTGAAGGCAGAGCTAACCGAAAACACTTATTAGCATAGGAATTATATGGGCACTCTCACCATGAAACATGAAATACAACAACACGAAATATGCTTGCTACATTGTAATCAGTTAGCACTACAGCATTCTTGCCTGACTGAATGTGAAGATTTTCCGGAATGTCTTGACCTTGTACACTTAATTTCATAGAGGAGACGTTTGTTGCAAAAGTATTCAACTATACATATGAAAAAAAGTAAATATATTTAAATTAGCAAGGCAGAAAGAGAAAAATATAACTCACAATATGAAATCCTGCTCCCAGCTTGGGTTGCTGCCTTTCACTGCTACCGTGGTGGACTTGACATTTTGCAGCTTGAGGTTCACATAGCTGTTGAACTGCCCTGTTTGGTAAAAAAGGGAAGCAGAAATAAATTAGCAATGAACAGCTTATTGAGAACATAGCTGTAACATTCAGACATCACATGTACACAATCAAACTTTACAGTGAGCATGCCAACATTAAACAATTATTCTCACATGCAATAATAAAAGAAAAAGATAAGGAATTGCATGTGCTGTCAGCTATGCCTGAATAAGGCTAAAGAAATTTAATATATATATCCTGCTGTGTTGTTTGAAAGACAGAGAGTTTTATGATCATTCACTTGTTACCTTTTCTAACCTTTCATACCTTTTCATTTTTTTCCCAGAACAGCTTTGTCAATTTCAAATGCCTGAACAATGCACACTTTTGTTTTTGTCTCTATTTCGCACTCTTTTTCCATGATACAGCCTTTCGGGGGTGAAAGATGTACATGTGTGTCATCTGCTAAGAGCCACAAAATGGTCAAAGACAAAAATGTACCTCATTGACTGTATGTTTAAAATGCACGCCTTTTTTGATCATTTATCTCCATTGGCATGCACTTCCATACTGCAGGAATACGTTATTTTTTTTGCTTTCCCAGACGTCTCTCCTTTCTTTTTCTTTTTATGCATATACAGCAATGCAACAGCTATTTTTGATTTTGTTCATCAGCTGGTCCATTCTTATTGAACTCACATAACTGATGGCTTTCCACTTTATAATCTTTCAAAAGATGACTGATTTTTAACTCTCTCGTTCATTGCTCCCCAATGTGATTACTCTTGTCTCTGTGCAGGCATTGATTGACACAAACCATGCCTCTGTGGTTGTGTTTTTCGTTTCAGGAACTAGCAAAATCAGTTCTGTTCCTTTGGCAATAAGACAAAGAGTTATTATAAGTCGTGGACTAGTTTTCACTTTATGGACTTGCTCATAATTACAATTTTCTTCAAAGCGCTCACCCTCGCGGCAGTTTGCTTTTGCTGTGGAAGTGTGCACCGGTGTCTCTGCCACAACTGAGTACACCAGTGATCCACAGGAATCGGCACTATACTGCCAAATGAAAATCTGATTCAGTAAATATCGGGCCGTCATAAGAGGAGTTAAGACGAGTTAAGACTCGGATGTTGATGAATGAGCAACATCTCAAAAGCGAGCGTAGCAAGACAATGCCCACTGGATCATGGGCGTTTTTCCTGCCCCCATGTTTCTACTTAGTGCCACTTTGTACATTTCTGTTTGTATGTCTCTTAAGTACACAGGCATTTATTTCAATGCATAATTTTTTAGCAGTCTTATAAGTGGTGCTTCTTTTTTACAATTTATATTGCCGTTACTCATGAATAAACCACGTGTAAGTAACAAAGCAATTGACTTTTTGTCACTTTATGGTCATTAAAAAAATTCAGGCAATTTTTTCTCAACTAGATTCATCTTAAGAATTTAATTGAGCAATAAAAAATACACACCTTTGGGATGTCTTCTGCAAAGAAACTCAACCTTCAAACGGCTAAAGCATAATTCCCCAAATTTCCAGCTTTGGTTTTAAACTACAGTTAACACTTTGGTCTTTTCCTTGCTTTTCTCTCTCTCCTCCTGTTTCGATTGTGTTCTATGGCCAGTCTTATGTAGTGTAGTATTTTTACAAGGCTTGATTTCAGTTTAATATGGTGGAAGGAATAGCTTTAGCTTTGTCACTAGTCTGGCTAACAGGTGCAGCAGCACCTTTTAGAAGCCCTTTATAAGAGGCATCCTCCAGGCAGCAGTAGGTCTTGTCTTTGATGTGATGTTTTTTATAAGCAGGGTACCATGTATGCATTTTCTTATCGACCTATATTTTACTTTATACCAACTGGTGTAGTTTATGCCCATTTGTCTCTTATATGAATGTCTTTTATAAAGGGGTTTGGCTGTATATCAATATCCCGGGCCCTCGAGAGCTGCGGGCATCGCAACAAATGATTAAAGCAATTGACAGCAACGCTGCCAATTGCTTTAGGTCCTCATCCTATCAATGAAGCTACTCTGAATTAATTTTTCAAGTTCTTTAACTAGAAAAGGTGGTGCAATAAAAAACTTAGAAACACATTCAAAGTATGCATTTTGGTGAAGAATGCATGCTCGCATTTGCAATGTGTCATTTCTAGCCAAAAATCTCGATAGGAAAAGAGTGAATGATTTGAACAAAATGGAAAAACCGGGCTTGTGCAGCAAACACAACCTGAAAGCAGAACTTGAACGGGCAACCTTGAAGAATGATGTCACTTGACTAAATGCCTTAGGCCTGCAGAAACTTAACTGAGAGAATGCAACACGCTCTGTTTCCAATGCACAAGAGCACTGCTGCTCACAGCACTTCGTGAAAATTACTAAAAGAATGAGGCAATAAAATGCGTAACGTGTGAAGCAAACATCCTAGAAGTCACTGCGCACTACAGTAACTTTCAATTTCTTATCATACGAAAAAACAACAATAATGGTTGCTTTTGCACTTACCAGTCGTCCCTGCAAACCTTGCTCCCCTTACTGTAAAAAAAAAAAAACAACAACGAAAAAGATTTACCCATTTGCGTGAACATAAACCATAAAACAACATATACTGCACAGAGTATAAACAATCCAATAAAGCAATGCAAGTGCCAAGCTTTCCAGAAATCGAAATCTAAAGCACAAACTCCATTACACGTAGCTATAATGATGCAGAGTATGTACAGTGTTTTAGGGTAGGCAAGTGGAATCTATATGAACATACTGCCCTGTGTTTGTTGCTATATGAATGCAGTACTACATGCAAGTTATTGCACTTGCTTGCATTTATTAATTAATTTGGGCATGGCAGCATTTGTGTACAACTAACACCAGTTCCCTAAAAGAAAGTCTGCCTGTTTGCATAGTGAAGTAGATACTGAAGCAAGCACTTTTTTTTTTATATCCCAGGTGAAAATGTGTAACTGGGAATCCAACTGGTTTCAACTGGTATTAACTGGTATCAGCTGGTCCTAGTAGGAAACTAACTGGTCCCAGTTGATACTAGATGCAACTGGCTCCAGTTAGCAACTGGCACCAGTTACAACTTGACTGGTCCCAGTTGGGAAATAAGTGATGATACCAGCAACGTTCTAGATGTCAGCAAAAACCCCGCAGCAGATAATTTTGCAACAGACAATGGGTAACAAAGTGGCACGACTGTTCCACTATACTCGCGAATCTCAGCAACATTTTGTAGCACAGATTATGTGATCTTTCTCACTAATCTAATATAATTATGCACTACACATAATGCAAATTTTGTTCATTTCTTTCATTTTCTTTCCGTAGGCAAAATCGTAATGCTAGAGCACGAAAAGTCCGTTTTCATTTACGCTTCTTTCATTATGATAGACACTACTCGAAAGAGTGATAACATTTCCGACGAAATATTTATTATTTGGATTTCTTCATTTAGAAACCTTCAATAATAGAGGGCATTGTGTCTAACTTTCATCACAAATGGGATATCCCTATGCATTTTACTAGTTCAGATAGTGTGTATCACTTTTTTTTTTTAGAATTTCCTTTATATCTGTCTACAGAGAGATAAAGAATAACTCTATTGAAATTAAATGAACCTGAGCCCGGGTCCACTAGTAAAAAAAAAAAGCAACACTCAGCCATTGGACAGGCTTAGGAGTTTCAATTGTTCAAATAGTGCCTTCATGAAGTCAAAACTCGAAGCAAGCAAAGAAGGTCGCCCCATATCCCAGACCAATTATGCTTGGATCCCATTTCCGGCACTTTCTAGTGCCCATATCAGATAAAATGCGAGTTAAAGGAGGTGCCAAGGGCAGGAAATCCTGTTTTTCACAATTTAGGTCAGCGACAGATTGAGGCCATCTACTTCCGCACTTCCCTTCAAATCTTTCACATATCTAGCACAGACATGTCGTACGTATACTATAACACATATCTCTCACATGCATAGGTTGGCAAAACCTGCGGAGCTCACTCAGACTCAGTCATAAAATACATTTTGCGCTTTATACTCACTCGGACTCCTACTCACCAAAATTTTCCTCCGCCAGACTCAACAAAATATAACGCTCCCTGACTAACTCAGACTCGGATTGAAGGCTCCATCCGAGTGATCTGAGTGCGTCGACTCATTATCGAGTTCACAAACCTATGCTCACAGGCATGTGATACACTAGAAGCCAAGAAACTTAAAGCAACCATCAGTTTCATCATTTCTAAGTGTTCAAAAACAACTGCATCATCCATGCCACAAAACTTCAAAATGCAACATGTCAGTAAAGCTTTACTGAATCTCTCAGCCTTATCATTTTCGTGTTACTTCAAAACTTCCTTTACTTTTTGGCTAAACTTAATTCAGTAATTATTTTTTAAATGTGCTACATGTACTATTTTTTGTCCAGGCCTGTCACATTGAAGCAACTTTCCTATTGTTTGTAGTCCAAGTAAATAAGGCATGTACTGTTTTTCGTATGACATTTGAACTCTACTATATTCTAAATCAAAACGAGACTTGACTGATGTATTGCTTTTTAAATGATCCTAATTGCTACAAAGGAAATATCTCAACAATTATCCCATAAATAAATTAGCAAAATTGGAATGTCCTTATAGTGTGCTTTAATTCAATTCATAATTTATAGAACACATGTACATATAAGAAGTTCATGATTTCCTATGACAATAAGGTAGCTGCTCATCAAGATTGTATGCTTTGCAGATATTTTATATGCATTATTTATGCATACGAGGTACTTCCTTCTCAGTACAAGGCATTCCTCCTATAAACTGGATCATAAATTATTCCAGCAACTTCTTGTAGTGTAGAGAATAGCAGGAAAAAAAAATGGCCCTGTATCTGCATGTTACACCACAAATTTTGTCGAAAGAAGATAGGTAGTCTTGCATCTGAAAAGAGTGAACAAAACGTTTATTTGATGTTCTGCGCAAGAAAATTGATTAACGGTGTTCTGGAGGCGATGCGTTAGAGTTCCTTAAGCGGGCAACTGAGGCGAACTAGCGCATCAAGTCACGTCACACGTGAGACATGAGCGCATTCTGGCAGTTACCCTGGAAAACGGGGTGCGCCCTGTGCGTAGCCGTCTCTGAGATGATAAGGTGTAGAACGCAAGGCGACGGGTAGGTGCCACCGCCGTGTCATCTTAGCAAAGCGTTGGAAACACTTGCCGTTTTGTGCAAGTGTTGCATAGACAGCGCAGCGTTATAAAGGCTATGATTCTTAGAACTACTTATGTATGCCTTTTCAAGTAAAAAATACACATACATAATATTATTGTTATGATGCCACAGATATGCACAATATTTGCCTTTTAATTTACAATCGCACAAGTATGAACGCTGAACCTTGAGCAATATTGGTTGTGCGCTGCGGATGGGGTCCGCCGTTTGGAGTATCGTTTGGTCACTTTGGTACTGTTTAAGGTGCCGTTGAGGGTGGACAAATAGATAAACGTACAGAGAGACATACCAAAAATTTCACGTCAAAGGTCCCCAAGAAAGACTATCGTCTTTAAAAACAAACTTAGGTGTCAGTTGCTCTGGGCATGATCTGCAGTCGTGTTCAGCTGGCGCTACCTTGGTTTTGCAGATCATCAGTGTTTCACAATAAATTGTCATACAACAGTAGCAAAGAATGGCTAGTAACCTACACCACGGTAAGACTGTTAAACTTACAACATGAAAATGCTAGTCACTCACTATGGCGGGTCAGCAGCTATGGCACTTTACTGCTAAGAATGAGGTAATGTTCAATCTTTGGTGACAGTGAGCCCATTTTGACAGGTTACAATGGCACGCTCAGCTATGACCTTAGATTTACGTGACTAAAAGAACCTTACGTGGGTAAAATTAACCCATAGTTTACTTACTATGTAGTCCTCTGTTTTTGATATCTGAAACTAACACTTTTTTTAAATGCTACATTCAAAAATATTTAAATTTTCATTAGAAACTCTAAACACTGTCCGATTGCTCAGTATTTATAAAAGGTTAGTAGACATTCCACAGTGGAGGCTGTGTGGGCAAACACATGGCTCTACAGTTGTAGCAAGACTTCTTGGACTATGGCACCTGTGTCACAGTCCAAGACATATTTAAGAAATTTATTGATTATTAACAAAACATTCACATAGCATAACAACTTGTAAAATTTCCATTATACTCTGCTTCTATAAAACTGCATGTGTCCCTGCTGAGTTTAAATGTGAATAATTAGCAGGTCCAATCACTTGCAGACATTTAAAATCAGTCAGCAAACTGTATATTTGCATTTTTTATATTGATTCAGCTTTATCCAAACACAATTAAATTAAAACTCACAAGCTATTATTGCCAGTATGCCAATTACAAAATATCTATAAACCAGTTCCAGAGAAGGAACCGTTTAAAATTAAATGATAAGAGTTGACAAGTGTGCTAACAAGTACTAAAACTGGTCATCACTGAGAGCATATATTTATGGGCGAACGACCAAAATAGAAATTCCTGGCATGATTTCTGTGTACAAATTTCACCCAAAATATGTTGGCTATTTACATACAATTTGTCCGAAGGCCACTCTCTTTTTTTATGATGGGACAAGGCCATATAGAATATCAATGAATCGCTAATTAAAGGTGTGTGTCAAGGATATATATTAGAACTAGCCTGTCTCTGGATTCCAATTGAATGTTTACTACTATTAAAACCCAACTGTAGGAAATCATCGCTTTGGCTAAACTCTGTAAAGAGTGCGATGTATCAGTTTAAGCTATCTTGAAGCCATGGGGCTCACATATAGCATAGTTTTTTTTTTTCCTAACAGCCATTCAACAACACCTGAGCAGGTAACATACACCTTGTGGTCACTGCAAAGATGTAAGTCCAAGCACACCATTATTTTATTTTATTTTTGCTATTTCACTTATACATACTGCAGCCCATACTGCATTATATGTACATGCACGTAAAATATTTGTTAGATACAGACAACCTCACAACATAAATAAATGAAAAAACTCAAGATCATCAATGAAAATAGTGAAACGGGAAATAAATTGACTTCTGCAGGTGACAAATTTCAATGTTCAATAAAACTGAAGGGGGAGACTGCGTATGAAAGTGTTAGGGCATAGAGAATAGGTGCAGTAACGTGTGTGCCTTGTGTATTGGGTGCCCGCTTTTAAACCATGATGTCATTATGATATTCGCATATTCTGACCCCCAACAGCAATGTACGCTTGCACCATGCTTTATTACTGCAGTAGTTCATGTTGTATTGTGAAGCATGTATACAGGACGTGTGTGTTTGTAAAGCATAAAAGTTACTTTCACTGCATTTCCAAGCAGAGAAAGTTATTTTCACTGTATTTACAAGCCCAGAATGTTTTATTATTTATTTTATTTGCACCTTGCTCAATTTTTCAGTCATGCACAAGATTATAACTTTTTGCTCACAATAAACAATGCAGGCTGCAAAACTTTCACCAAACGAGCTCTTAAACGCTATCAGATATTAAAAATTGGCTGAAGATTGGCAGGTGCTGTACAAGCAAGAACAGTTGAAATAGGTGATGCAGACCACAAAATAGAATGCAAAACAGAATATAGGCCACAACAATAGAAGCAAAATTTATAGAGCTCAGGCTTATTTTTGAAGCATAAAATTTTAGCACAGTGTTGCACTTGCAACATCTGAAAATGAGCTTCTACGTCAGAACGTTTTACTGTAGCTGGTCTTTAAGTATTTGTCCACTTCAGCACAGTAGTTTGTGCACTCCAATCAATAAATAGAACTAATTGAGGAAACACATGGACTAACAATTGTCCCACTGCAACACGCCATGCAAATAATGCCTTTACATTCAAACAGTCCCGAAGAAGAGGAAGAAATATGCTGTCTATCCCAGGGATCGAGACAATCAAAATGAAAAAGACAAAATATTCTCACAGCGACCATTGCATTGTGGTAAAGTGCAAGCGTAGTGTAGCAGCACTATCTAGACTTGCCGTGGCGAGCACATTAATGACCTCTCCAAAATCATATTCAATGAAAATTCAGCTTCCTGTTGCTTGGAAAAGAGTGCTAACAGTGTACAAATTTAACAAACTTCTTACAATGCATTGTAGCTATGCATTTGAAACAGCTCAAAACATCAATAATATAGGTATCATTGCTGACAATAAGGCGATTCATTTACAAGCCAGTTCAACGTAAGTGGAAAGAGAGCTCACTAAATAATTCCAGAAACTAACACCTCGGTGAATCTGTGCACTGATTCAACAAAAAATAAAGTATATTTCTAAATACTGCCTTGTACTTGAGGTCTCGCAGCATGGAAACCCTTTTGTAAAAGGCCATTCCAGTTGCCATGTAACGTAACAATTAAAGTCTGCACTGTTTGCTTATACAACTCAAGTGAGTATGTGAAAGCAATGCCTCAACATCAGTACCTTCATCAATTGAAGGAAATCAGTAATTGGGTTCAACTATATATATATATATATATATATATATATATATATATATACACACCCACATGATATGAAAGGAGTAAATACGAACCCAAGCTCAAAAAAGAAGCTCTGATGATATCATTCTGGAATTCCCTGAAAGACTTTGGAAAACAGATGTGACACAGGTTTGTTCTAAATTTTCTACTTAAGAAAAAAGTGCCACGGCATTCTGCATGAATATATACATGACCTTATATGAACAGCACCAGAAATTTAGCTGTTTTACATGACAATCAATGTAAGTTTTCATTGGACAAACAGCAATGATGATTCGTAGAATGTTATCTAATTAATAACAATATAACTGTGTCATGACTCATAAAATATTATATTGCTGTGAACATAATTATATGCTCCATTTCGGGCTCCCATGCATTAGAATAAATAAATAAATGAATATCTTTACTTAGTTTTTGTACTCATACGAACACACTGCGGGAATGAGAAATTCCTGATCATCCGCTTTGCATCAGAACCATATTGCCCTTTCACTATAAATGTGTCGGAGAATCGCTGCTCCGCAGGACCGCCTCAAGCGTGGAGTGGCAGCCCGCCTCATCGTGACGCTTTGACGTGGAATGTCAAAGCACGGGCTCTGTCAATTCATTAGCGTTGTGCGCACGATTCCAAACGACAAGGCAGTCGGTGGTCGCGCGCCCGCAGCTGTGATTAAGTTCACGCTCGAAGTGCGGCAGTTGGGGAGCGACTCGATCGTTCCAATTGCGCTTTGTAGAGCACGGATATCCAAGGAATCTTCACAGGCGCTACGCCACGGTGCCGGCGGTCATTGGTCAACCGAACAGCCGAGCATGCAGCTGCCCAAAAATATTTTCGACTTATTATCAGCGAAGCATCGTCCGGGCAGGAAATTTCACAGCACGTCGCTACGCCGGCGCGCCTATACGGGGAGAGCAGCCGGGTGGTTTGCTTTCCCTCAAAACAACACGCACTTCACCGGCGCGGAATCGATTGCGAGGCGACGATCTCTGCATGCGCAACTGAGTAAAACAGCACTGCCACGTCCACAGTCACCAGAAACGCTGCGACAAAGCCGTAATTGGCAGCTAAATGCCAACAACACGTCCAGGTACAGCTTGCGACTTCGTATAATCGAGGTGGGCATAAATATCGGTCGACAAGGGCGAGCATTTGAGCGCACGCTTCCGCGTGATAGACTGTACGGACCCGGAAACAATTCAACGTGAAGCCGCTCTTTCCATTACGGTGCAACAGACTGCAGCAAGGGCGTTCGAGATCGCGCGACACCGCTACGCACACTCTCCGAAATGCGAACGAGAGCGTGACCGCTTTCAACGCAGGCGCGCGCCGCACCTGTTCCCACAGCAGAACGTTCCCGTATTTATCTGCCATCACGCTGAAGGTCTGCGTCCCACAGAAATCATGCAGCGCTTAGTGCTGTGCAGCACAAGATGAGCTCAGCCGTATTACATAAATGATGAGCGCTTGATATGCCCGCTACGCGGAAGAAATTTCTGACCAAATATTGTCACCGATCGCGCTGCACGATCATACTGCGCTCTACTACGAATGACGCGTGTGGGCGCGCGTGTTTTGCTAGGAAAACTAGGTGAGATTTCGCCACTCGAGTGTCACACACAAATCGCCCGAAATGGGGCTACCGTTAACGGGGAACACGCGAGACAACGAAGGTGATCATCTTAATTTCATTACTATTTGAGGCAGCAGAGCGCGAAAGGCAGGTCGCCTCTCAACGTCAGTTTCGCCCGAGGCATCGGAGTCCTCCCGCCACTCCCTAAATGTCCCGAAGGGGAAAGACGAAACCGGCTTTTCGGAGCCCCTCGCGCTCGTGTTTGTCAACACGATCTCGCGCGAGCAGTTTGGCGAGGTCGGAGGCGCCTGAGAGGAGAACGGGAACAGCGCAGCTCGCGCGGGTGTTGTTAGGCTTAGGGGGTCAGCAAAACCCAAATCGAAACTAACTTACCAGTAACGCAGAGAAGCGACATGGTGTGGTTTGGCTAATCATGGATGATGCCGTTGGGATTTGGAGGCTTCGACGCGGGTTGGAGGAGGGTCAGAGAGGGGAATGGCGCGCACAGCGGTGTACTTGCGAGCTAGCTTCGTGACACGAACTACATGGCCATCTATGCGTGGGCGAAAAGGAGCCGTCAACTGTAGCCGCCACCATGCCGCCCATGCGCTGCGATCGAGCCTGACGTAACGGTGACGTCAATGAAGCGGCCGCTCTCACTTTCGCAGCTGCGGGGGACAACGCGCGCGCGCGTATGTCGAGTCGCGTGCGTGCGCGCGCCGCTCGACCGACTGCAGCTGCGTAACGCCTATTTCATTTATCTTATTCGTACCTCACAGCTGTGCTGCGTAAATAACCCCACGTATGGAATCTTTGATCGGAGCGTGTGTAGTTCGCCCACCTTTCATGTGTTAATAAAGCCTGGCTTATCGATGCTACGAGGACGCTTGACACTCTCGCACAAGTATTTGATGCGGCCTGAGTGTGAAATGATAGCTATAGAAAAGCAAACGAAAATAATATCGTTTTGTAGCGAACGAGTGATGACCCCGTGAAAACTCAAATCGAAGAGATTTCAGTGACCCACACTACGATATATATATATATATATATTGTAACGACGAGAAATAAGAGACAACGCCTTTGCTGCAGGCCGGCTGTTCTTATTCCGCTTCCTCTTCCTCCGCTTCCGTAACCCTGCCTGCGCCCTTGCCTGAGCCCCACTATTTAATATCATTACACTCGGCCCCGACTGCGAGCCTCGTGGGCTACCGACAATGTCTCCGGTGGGCGGCATTGACTATTCCGGGGTGGCCGGGCTCGGCCAAGCTGATATTTCACATGGAAGTTTGTTGAAGGAGATTCCGGAGGACGACACTGGCTGTGACGTGATGGTCGGTGCAGGCGTCGTCCACGATGGGGCCAACGCTGTTGACTTGGACAAGATGCCGCTAGCAGGAGATACAGGCTCCTGCAAAGTGGCCGCGTTGGTTTAATCTCGTCGGTTTGAGCATCCTGTCGCAGTCGTGTCACAAATGCTGGAAATAGTCCACGCTGCACCGTCACCTGCTGCACTGAGCGTCGACGCCTGCGTTGCTTGCGGTGTGGCAAGGGGCGTCGGGGTGTCTTTGTAGTCATCTGAGAGCCGAGTTCAGGTTGCAGCTTGAGAGGCAACGCGTGCTCTTGCAGCACTGCCTTTGTCGGACTCATGCTCAAGCTGCTTATTCCTATAGTTTCACGTGCAGTAGAGCCTTCATTGTCAGATGACCTGTCACTAACCGGAAGTATTACCTTCTCTGGTAGGTCTTTGCTGACAGTGACTTTGAAGGAGGCGGCGCTTAGCGTGTGGCAGACGTCCGCACACTCGGCCACAGACTGGCGTGATATCAGGAGATGTCGCTTCGAAGTGAGGGTCAACACTGTAGGGTTGTTCGTCCCAGGGTAGGTGGTTAAATTGGCTGTCGGGAAGCTGCAAAATACAGCTGAAGCCGCGAGGGTGGTCTCCTTCTGGGATCTATTCTCGGTAGCGGTCGCGTAAGAATATATATATATATATATATTGTAATGATAATAAATAGTGGGGCTCAGGCAAGGGCGCAGGCAGGGTGACGGAAGCCGAGGAAGACGAAGCAGAATAAGAACAGCCGGCCTGCAGCAAAGGCGTTGTCTCTTATTTCTCGTCGTTACAATGGCGCAGTCGACGAAGAAAACGGCTTACGTCTCGGTTTCGTCATCCAGAACGCCCGCCGACGTGCAGCCGCGGTAAGCGTCGCTTGAGGACGGCGTCAAGCCCTCCTCGGCAGCTGTTTACTGACACCACCGTTCGGGGACGGCGTCAAGGCCTCCTCGGCGGCTCCAGCACCCGTTACCGGTACCAGTTCACGATAAGGAACGCCGTCACGCTTCTTCGCTGATGGAACCCGCAAGGCGTCCGTCGCGGCCAGCATCGATCCCAGCACCGACGGATGGCGTCCAGGCCTCCGTTGTGGTTCCGGGAAACTTGTCCTGGGACGCGACACGTCGCGGCAACCATGCGCACGGGCCTCTCTCACCTAGGGATGGCGTACATGCCTCCTCCATACCTGGCAACCTGTCGGCGCTTCAAGCACCCACCGTGTACGGCGTCGAGGCCTACCCGGCGGCGCAAGACCGCTTCATCTACGCCACAGTACCAGGTCACAACTCATCACACGGGTTCCGCTTGCCTGGGAACGTCGTTGACGCTTCCAGCGCCCTGGAACCCATGTCCACGATTCCTACCACAGCTGGATTTCCAAGGGACGCCGTCCACGCGTCCTTGGTCAGCAATTGTACCACCTCGAGTACCGCAGTCACTGTATCCTCCGCAGAGGCGGGCCTTGGCTCTTCGTGCGGATCACACGACAGCGCAGCGGAGCTGCAGCATACCATCGCGCAACTCCGCGTCACGACCAACGCCCTCATAGCGTCGAGCTCCCAGCTATGTCCTGCCATCTTGCCAACATTGTGCGCACTCAATGCCATGTTGGCTGCGGCCGCCTCACAAAACTTCGAGGTAAGCTCGCCCGAGAACCGTCGCAATCTCGGGCGTTCTCTCACGGAGGTATCAGAGCAAGTGAACTGCTTGGCGTGGGCACATTTCGGAGTTTTGCCCGCAGTCCCGCCATCGCCGATTTCCTTCGAGCTACCGGAGTTTCGCGGCTTCCAGGACGATGCCAAGGAATGGGTGGCAACCGTCAACGCTGTCGGAGATCACGCAGCGTGGACGGACCAAAAGAAGTGGGGCATGGCCATAGACCGCCTTCGGAATGCTGCCGCGGCTTGGCATCGATACGAAGGCGTGCGGCAGACATCCTGGGTGGACTGGAGTGACAAGCTCATAGCTGCTTTTGGACGGAGTCACCATCACCTCTCCACGACCACCCAGTCTTACGCGACCGCTACCGAGAATAGATCCCAGAAGGAGACCACCCTCGCGGCTTCAGCTGTATTTTGCAGCTTCCCGACAGCCAATTTAACCACCTACCCTGGGACGAACAACCCTACAGTGTTGACCCTCACTTCGAAGCGACATCTCCTGATATCACGTCAGTCTGTGGCCGAGTGTGCGGACGTCTGCCACACGCTAAGCGCCGCCTCCTTCAAAGTCACTGTCAGCAAAGACCTACCAGAGAAGGTAATACTTCCGGTTAGTGACAGGTCATCTGACAATGAAGGCTCTACTGCACGTGAAACTATAGGAATAAGCAGCTTGAGCATGAGTCCGACAAAGGCAGTGCTGCAAGAGCACGCGTTGCCTCTCAAGCTGCAACCTGAACTCGGCTCTCAGATGACTACAAAGACACCCCGACGCCCCTTGCCACACCGCAAGCAACGCAGGCGTCGACGCTCAGTGCAGCAGGTGACGGTGCAGCGTGGACTATTTCCAGCATTTGTAACACGACTGCGACAGGATGCTCAAACCGACGAGATTAAACCAACGCGGCCACTTTGCAGGAGTCTGTATCTCCTGCTAGCGGCATCTTGTCCAAGTCAACAGCGTTGGCCCCATCGTGGACGACGCCTGCACCGACCATCACGTCACAGCCAGTGTCGTCCTCCGGAATCTCCTTCAACAAACTTCCATGTGAAATATCAGCTTGGCCGAGCCCGGCCACCCCGGAATAGTCAATGCCGCCCACCGGAGACATTGTCGGTAACCCACGAGGCTCGCAGTCGGGGCCGAGTGTAATGATAATAAATAGTGGGGCTCAGGCAAGGGCGCAGGCAGGGTGACGGAAGCCGAGGAAGACGAAGCAGAATAAGAACAGCCGGCCTGCAGCAAAGGCGTTGTCTCTTATTTCTCGTCGTTACAATATATATATATACGTGCAGAATTATTGATCTCCAAGTCATTTTGACCTAAATTAATTGTTCTGTTTATAAGGTTTCTTTTGATACTGCGTTGATGAAAAACAGACCAACTTACACACCAAAAGCTTTTTTAAGGTATTCCTGAAAACTCTATATTTTAGTGGGCAAATAAATTATTGCGTACTAGACCCCGTGACAAATAAATAAATGAAAAATATATAGAAGTGTTCTATATGATTTCGCAGTCTTGTATAGATTTTGTTTTAGCACGAATATAGCGCAGGACGTAATAAGGTACAAGTGGACACACGGGGCTCTAACCTGCTTAATACAAATGTTTTATTATTTGAAGGGAACAGGATACCCCTATACCATCACGTATTTCAGGCGAAGGTTATGTACATTTTTCTCCATAACCGTAAGAGTTAAAGTACTTATTCTTTATCATTGTAATCGTAAGCCAATCCTTTTTTCAAAACGCGATTTCTCACTAAAAATTGTAATGCTCATTTTTTGTAAATTGATTACTTGAGGTACTTTAGTCGGTAATAGCTATTAGATGTCGTGTTGAAGAAGAACACTTCCACAAAAAACAATAACTTTTCTTCAGCATATTCCTATTTCGTTATCTAAATACCGGCTGAAATTGGCGTTTCTAGACACTGCATGTGGTTGCAGAGACAAAGGAACAAAAATGAGAAAAATCAAGTTTTGAGGTAATAAAATCTTAAGTTGGAAAGGTGGATTATTTCAAAATTACAACAAGATAGCAGCAAATTCATGGACCCGTTCAATAGGCACCAGTCAGATACTCATCACCAATATATTTTTTTTTTGTGTGTGTGTTGAAACATCTTGCCTGGCGAGCCTTTTTTGTTACCTGCTGTGCAGCTCTATCTGCAAAGTACTGTCAACACATGTAAAAGATGCGTAGGTCCTCAACTGTGCAGTGCTCTGACAATATTCCAATGAGTTCAGCACATTCACAAGGACTATACTGCCATCATTAATAGTGAGCACAACACCAAGAGTGCATATTTTCAGTGCTTCGTGTCCGAGGAGAACGTTTTTTGGGAGCAGGCTCCCACACGACAATTTAACGACTCGTTCGGGTTTTTAATTTTCCCATGGAAGCACTTAGCCAGTAATTCTGGTTGAGCTAGTTCCGGATAATTTGCTTAACAGCCTCAATAACATATGCTGGAAGGTGTTCTTTAAGAATGACTGGTTCACCGCTCAACTGGGCTTTGCTGAATTTGCACCAAGTTTCGGCGTCCTTCAGGCAAAGGTCATGAGTGGATTGGTGTCCTATGATGCCACGTGGGAATATGCGGCCCTCGCGTGTCCTCCAGGCTGGCTCTATTTCTTTTAATGGCCAAACCACAATACTTTTGGTGCCTGCTAATGATGACACCACTAAGACGTCGCCGACCAGATATAGATTTCCCGACAGAAAGCCCGATGCCTCTGCTTTCGTTGGTTTTCGCAGTTCTCAGCTCACACTTTTCTAAATGTACCAAATGCGCCCCTGCCTTCAAAATATAGCCTTTCTATGTGGCCATGATGCTTGAAGTGCAAATAATCCCTTGCTACGTAGGAAAAGGGGCATGGCAGGCTGCCGCACAAGCTTTGAAATACGTCATTTTTTTAGAAAAAAAAAAGTCACCATGAAACAAACAAACGACAGATTCTAGTTGAGGAAAGGCCGCGGATGCCAAATAACGCAAAGAGAAAAAAGATTTTTTGCAATATTTTTGCTTACCCAGTTTCCTGAAGCCAGGGTGTACCCATTCACTCGGCCTCGCGAGTTGCGCCCACGTGGTCTTGGTGATCAAAACAAAACGATGTGCTCGTACTTCAAAACAGGCACAGATAATCTAATTCTTCGAGTGACAGCTTTCTGATTCGCATATTTCCAAGGAAAGCGATCTGTTCAGCTTCTATTATAGGTCTATGAAGTGTGCACTTACTTCTCGTACCAGCGATCTTTTTAGACTGATGTCAAAGAGAACACTCGTGCTGCTTGCAATAGTGCGTGATAAAGCCATCATGCGAAATAGTTTCGACCCCCATTGGTGCTCACCCAATCTATCGTTAATGCAACTTCCTGAGTGGCCGGCATAACAATTCGTACACGTTAAGAATGTGCGCGACTGACTGAGGTGTAGAGAAGAAGAAGAAGGATTGCGCCTTTGGGTGAAGTCTCAATGCATAACTTACCCTGTGAGTATTCATCGCACACCACGGTGTCGTTGAATCAGCGTTCAGACTGCACGTGTCGCGTTATGAGGGAACCAGAAGATGCATTTTTTGCTTAACTTTAATCACCTTCCCTCGAGTTTATATTCACGCAATAGCGTTAAAGATCTCGTTTTGCAGAAGTGTCGGTGTCGTCGGTTGTGTGCAAAAAATCATCCTCTTCACGTGATCAAAAAAATTGAGAAAGATGCAAATAAAGCAAACAATAAATATTGTGGGTCTGAATGGGGATCTAACCCGTGTCGTTTGTGTGGCAAGAGGGTGTGCTGCCCCGCACAGTCGTGCGTCTGCTTGCGAATACAGTGAAAATAACTTAGAAATGCAGTGAAAGTAACTTTCATGGTTCACAAACACACGCGTCCTGTATGCATGCTTCACACCACAACATGAAACATTGCAGTAATAATGCGTGGCACAAGCGTTAATTGCCATCGGGCATCAGAACACGGAATTATCATAATGAATTGATACTTTAAAGCCAGTCACTTCCTCACTACAAAAGGCACAAAAAAGAATTTCATACACCGAGTGTTTGAAGTACAAACTAACACAGAATATCGCATCGCGCTCAACTTTTAAAGGCGAAGCTTTATTGTCCCCCCTTCCCCCCCTTTTTTTTTTCGAACTCTAAACTGCTTTTCTTTGTGGAGGAAAGGGAGGGGCAGAGAACAACGTCTGTTGACCGCTTAATCATCTGCGATTCGACTTCGAGGAAAATCCCGCTCCAATATCGACTGAGCCGCCGACGCGTCACGGTCTGGGTGAGCTTTACGAGCTGCGGCGGCGCCGGTCACAAACTGCGGCGTTATGCAAAGGCCCACTGAAAGCGACCTTTACTTCTTTCTTTCCTTTTTTTGTTTGTTTGTTCGTCGAGCGGCACGTGCGCAGATATTAAAAAGAAGTAAAAATGAGTGCGATGGTGTGACAGCGATAATTACGCCTAGAAAATGTTTGGTCGATGCAAAAAAAAGGGCCGTATATATAGCAACGCATATATCGCTGTGTATATAGCCGTATATATAGATCGTCTTCTGGTGACCTTGCTATCATTTTTTTGTTATCCCTTAAATACCCGCAGGAGTAATATGTAAGGTGTATGTTTATCAGATAGCTACAGAAAAAAGTACATAAGCCAAAAGTCCTAAAAAATACCGTGAATAAAAGCATTTTTTTTTTCATAACTGTACTTTAAGGCTGTCGCTGCGCGACCAAACAGTCTGAATAATCATTTTCTGATAGCCCATTTCGCCGCGTATAAGAACATCTAAATGAGCAGCTGCAATGCATTTGTTATCTGCTTGATCAGCACGCCCGCAAGATAACCTCAAGAACAGTTATCCATAAAGAGGTGATAAGTGGCGTAGCGATCCGGGCACGATCTCACGACCTTATCACTTGATCTACGAAACTTGCTGAAAACGAGCAGCTGTTGATAAACACCTGCTCGTTCTTATAAAGTACCACGGGTAAAGTTGCACCCGAGTCGCTATGCCCCCCACCGCCTATTTGTGTACAACTTTTCGCGCAAATGAGTAAACCCGAATCACCGCACGTAATGACTATGTTGTAGAATTTTCCACTACACGTTTTTCGTTTCTGTCTGGCTTTCTTCCAAGAATGTCGTTAACGGCGCAAAATCACAGTACAATCGACTGTGCTTGGCCTGTCCCCTCGTGCTATTTTATGACTTGTCCCTCCAACAACAACACCAGCAACATGTCCCACCATGGAATGCTTCTCATTTCGTGCATTCCAGCATTGATAACATTTGATAATAAAATTGAGGGACCCTTAAGCTTCGCCTTTCAGAGTTGAACGGGATAGTGACATCCTGTCTATAGTGCGCACGCCTTTTAGTACATACTTTTAGGGGTGAAGCTCCTTAGGCTGCGGGGTCGTTCCCGCCTCTTTAGTAGTAGTACTAGTAGTAGTAGTAGTAGTAGTAGTAGTAGTAGTAGTAGTAGTAGTAGTAGTAGTAGTAGTAGTAGTAGTAGTAGTAGTATGTAGCCACGTCTAGTTTATGAATTGCTCAATAGTATATGTCCTTGGATATAATCTCACTAGATGGCGTTACTTGTTTTCGTTTAGTGGACGGACGGACGGATATACAGACAGACAGAGAGAGATAGATGGACATCATACAGACACACATACGGACGCACGGATGCTTCGGGCCATCCATCATCATTCACTCCTTGGATGTGGTGTGAATTTCAAGTTCGAATCACATTTGGCGTTTATCTATCTATCTCTCCACTTACGTCTGGGTGCTCTCGTGGTCACCCCATTAACTTAACGTGAACGAAAATTGGTATAGCAGGGTAAAATGGCTTAATGAAAAGGACGCGCTGGTCGAGACATGAATAATGCCACAATGTCGTCGCGTACGTCCTCAAACACTTCGCACCAGACAGTGGAACATACCCGCGGGCGGGTACGTTCCATTTCTTATGCATGTTTCAGACATATCTGTGCATTTAGGGTATGTTTTTAAAGATTTCGAGCACACAATGCACGTGTCTCTGTACACGTTGCATACCCTATTACGTTAATTCATGATACTAGCTTTAGTTCCTGTTTTTAATACCTTTTACGTTGTTTTCATTATTATATCATGAATATTATTAATCTCTAACAAAGCGATAAAAGCGCACCCCCCCCCCGCCTTTTCATTATTTTTTTATATGTATTTATTCAAACGACCTTTCATGTGTGTTATTTTCACGGCTCGCTTCGCCGCAAGAAAGGTGTTTATGCAGTGAAGTACACCTTACTTTCTATGAGGTTTGAACGAATATAGTTTTGCCTCTCTACTGCACCTCAAAGGAAGAATACGAAATGTAAAGCCGGCTGTGTATAAGTTCCTCCTGTAAATCACGTATAGAGGAATTTTCAGAAGTGTACAATCGTAAATGACGTTTTTTTTTTTTAATTTCTGCACGCAATACAGTACCGTTGCATCGCTGTTACGAAGCAAATTTTGTACAACTATCAAGTTACAATAGCCATCGCTTGACAATCGGCCGGGATGGCCGCAATCCGATCAAAATGCTAGAGTCATGTGCGATTGGAAGTAGGTTTGCATTAAAGAATCCCAAATGGTTCAAATTTCCAGAGCCCTCCCGTACGGCGTCTCTCAATCATATGGTGGTTCTAAGACGTAGAACCTCAATAATTCATATTATTGTTATCATCGCATGACAACAAGCTATAAAGCAATGCGTATTTCTTTTTTTAATTGTGATTTTTAAACGTACTTGCTGGGTTGCCCTTGCTTACAGTTCGACAATCCACAATAGAAACTCGCAAGAGGCAGTTCAAGTTCAGTACGCTAACTTACAGAGGAAATAAACTTGTAAAAAAACATGGTTATGTGTACAAAAGAAAAAAAAACAGAAAAACAGGCTTGAGCGATTGCTGTAGGACGGAACACGCTCGGCGCGACACAAGCAGAATGTCACACTCAACGACGCTTTCTTGCCGACTTTCTTTTTTATGCGAAACGTACGCTGTCACCCTCGTATCGGCCTGTCGCGGCTTCCGGAATGCGAAGTCGTGCTCGACTGCTCTCAAAAGATGCGTGTGGCGGAGCGCGATACGCCCGCGCAGATTATCGAGCGCGAGTGTGGTTGTCTCCGTATTGCGGCGGAGCCAAACTCCCGCATCTCTTCATCCACAAGTGTCACGCCCCTCTTTCGTGAAATGTCGACAGATTGTGCAATTTGTGCCGCCGTTGCCTCGTGTCGTTTGAGAATAAGTGACACCGGTGATGGCAACAGTGTTGACGCGACTGGCTGCTATGCGTGTGACATACATGGACCACGCTCACTGAGACTGAGACGACTGCAGTGGTGTTCGGGACTGCACTGAGTGTCGAGAGGCGAATTATTCTAGAGGCGAATCATTCGAAATTTCTTGTCATCGGCATCGCTGGAACGTTCAATGATGAATGTGAGCTCAATGTCGGTTCACGGCGTTTGAGGGGCGAAACTTCACAGGGTGCGGGTCGTTCCCTCGTAGTTGTATATTGTAGTAGCCCCATCTAGTTAGCTTTAAAAAATTGTTCAATAGATCATTGTGTGTATATGTCATTGGAAATAATATCACTACATGGCGTTAGTGGTTTTCGTATAATAAATTGACAGCTTATCGACGGAGTTAATTATGATGAGTAGGGCGAAGCGTCCGTCCGTCCGATGTCTGCTCTAACGTGATAGGAGTGGATGGACGGACAGACGGACGCTTCGCCCAACTGATCATCCTTCCCTCTGTGGATATGCTGTTAATTTTGACTAAAGTGTGTGGCGCTACCAAACTCCTGAGCATTCACGTGTTAAACCACTTTTGTCGATAATAATAATTACCGCTGCTACTGATATTATGAATACTGCTTTTAATAATAAAATAATAATAATAATAATAATAATAATAATAATAATAATAATAATAATGGTAGTTGTAGTATAAGTAATAGTGGTGAAATATCGCTACGAGTAGTAGTTTATGAGCAAGTAAATTTAAGGTCGCGAATTCGTGTGACCAGATAAAGGCAGACAAGAACGAAAGATGCTACAATTAACGTTTAATTAAAACAAATTCAACCACAAATTGTGGACACAATGGCATTTCTTCTTCATTCTTTCCCATTCGTGACCCAACGCAGTGGTCTTGCGGTTACGGCGCTCGAATGTTGACCCGAAGGTTGAGGGATCGAATCCCGGCCGCGGCAGTCACACTTCGACGAAGGCAATCTGCAAGGAGAGCGTGTGCTTAGGTTCAAGCACGCGTTAAATAACCCCAAGTGGTCGAAATTTCCGGTGCCCTCCACTACGGCGTCTCTCATATTGAGTTTTTTTTTTTGCGACGTAAAACCCCACAAATGACTATTGTTCGCGAGATCGAGTGGAGTCGCCATCTGGCGGCAACTGTCCGAAACGGTAAAGTGGGGATTGCTCCTTGCGTCGTCTGCTAGCCATGTCGTGTTTCTATGTGCACGTACGTCATGCACATTCTCAAAGCCTGGTTTGTCCGGTCATGTCAGCGCGAGTGTAACTGTTTCTACGTATGCCTGAAACAACGTACCAAAGCGTTTGATCTTGCTTGGCTGCCAATGCATTAAAAGAATAACGGTGAGTGAAGAGAGAGAGAGAGAGATAAAGATGCAAGGAAAGGCAGGGACGTTAACCAGACGCACATCCGGTTTGCTACCCTGCACTGGGGAAGGGATAAAGGGGAGAAAAGAGGTTGCAGAAAGATGAGAAGGTACACACAATCACGAGCACAATCGGGGAGCACACACAGTCTACAGGCGGTCGCTCAGGTTTGTTGACTTAAGGTAAAGTAGCAGTGCTTTAGTTGCTTTCTGCGCAACTGAGGCAGATGCCCAAGTTCCTAGTATCTTCTGCACACAAAATGGTCCGGGGTCAAGTCGATTCAAAACCATCCGGAGCTGGCATCGCTGTGTGTCGTAGCAAGCGCAGCTGCACAGGACGTGTTCGATGGTCTCTTCAGCTCCGCAGTAGTCGCATGTAGGAGTGTCTGCCATACCAATGTGAAAGGAGTACACCTTTGTAAATGCGACACCCAACCAAAGGCGGCATAACAGTGTCGCATCGGAGCGGGAAAGTTGTGATGGTAGCTTTAGCTTGAGCGAAGGATCCAGTTCATGATTGACACCGTTGGAAGCTGGTAGACAACCAGAACGTGCGTGTGAGATCTCGAACCAGCAGGTAAAGTTGTCTTGCTGCATCATTCCTTGATAGAGGAATCGGGACTACACGGGTTTCTTCATGAGCTGAGCGGGCTGCATCATCGGGTAATTGATTTCCGGTAATACCGATATGTCCAGGCAGCCATTGATATATAATATCATGCCCTCGTGCTAGAGGTTCATGACGGCAATGTCTTATTTCTTGTACCAGTTGGTCATGACTCCTCCTACGCATGGCAGACTGCAAACTCTGAAGCGCTGCCTTCGAATCACAGAATATGACCCATTTTCCTGGACGTTCTTGAACGAGATATTGTAAAGCAGCCCTTATAGCAGCAAGCTCTGATGCCGTAGATGTAGTCATATGCGACAACTTAAACTTGATTGTCATTTCTGCAGCCGGAATTACAGCGGCACCTGATGAGCTGCTCGATGAGACGGACCCATCAGTGTATATCTGCGTTCGGTCTAAGTACAACTCATGTAATAAAAGCAGTGTTGCTTGCTTCAATGCTACTCTGGAGTGACTGCTTTTCTTTTTGATTCCCGGAATTTCTAGACGTACTTGCGGCTGGTCGAGACACCACAAAGGACATGCCGTTCTCGCAGCTGGCGTATATGCTGATGGAATGCTGTTTAGGTGCTTGGCTATGACGTCTGAAAACGTAGCACGTGGTCTTCCGGAAGGTAGAAGGGCCAAGTGGTGGTCGGGGACACGGCTAGCATGTCGAATGTGCGCTCTGAGGCAATCCATAACTATATATGTCCTGACCGGATGGTCCTTAGCAAGCATGGTTGTGGCATAAGTAGAAGCGCATCGGGGCAGTCCTAGGCAGATACGCAGTGCCTGACCCTGCAAACTCTCCAATGAATGAGTATTCGATTGGCAAGTGTTAGTCAGTACCGGCAAGCTGTAGCGCAATAGACCCAGAAATAGGGCCCTGTACAGCTGTAGCATGGAGGCCACAGAAGTTCCCCATGCTTTACCGCACAAGAATTTCATGATATGCACAATAGATAGCAGTCTCTTCTTCAAGTACGCACAATGTGGGCTCCACGAAAGACTTCTGTCGATTATTATGCCCAGGAAACGATGCGTCCGTGCATATTTGACACTCTGCCCATTGATGTAAACAGGGTATGGCGTCATTGGTTTGCGTGTAAACGCCATCAACGCGCACTTCACAGTTGATATATTTAGGCCTTGTTTCTGAAGGTAGGCTGTTGTGAGGGTTGCTGCCCGCTGTATTCGTGCACGCACCTGAGGGCGAGTAACTGCAGCACTCCAGAGGCAAATATCATCGGCGTATATGGATAGGCACACCGACTTTGGCAGAACCTTCACCAGACCAATGAGGGCCACATTGAACAATGTGGGGCTTAAAACACCTCCCTGAGGTACTCCGCAGTAGGTGTAATGTTGGGCAGTTGTACCCTCATATGTTTGTACAAAGAAACCCCTGCCAGTTATATAATCTTTTATCCATTGAAACATTCGTCCACCAATGCCCATTGCTGCGAGAGAAGTGAGGATGGCATCGTGAGCTACATTATCATATGCACCCTTCACGTCAAGAAAGAGTGCCACTGATATGCGCTTGCGACTTTTTTCTTGTTGAACAAATGTCAATAAGTCAAGGACACAGTCAATGGAAGAGCGGCCCCGACGAAAGCCTGCCATGCAAGAAGGGTATTTGGTGTATCGTTCCAAGTACCACTCGAGACGAAATAGAACCATTCTTTCCATCACTTTTCCGAGGCAGCTTGCGAGGGCAATAGGGCGATACGCTGTCCAGAGTGAAACTTTCCAGAGTGCTGTATATTGTCGTCGTACCCTCCCTTCACCAGAATAATTTCAGAGAGGGCGCCGCTTTCTGTTTCAAGCACAACGCAAAATGCTCTTGGCATCCTCCCAAACGTGAGGACAATTAAATGCTGTGTAAATGCAAGTTTTTGTGGTGACTCAGTTATAAAAAAAATTGCTCTAGGCTATGCACTTGCGCGATGTTAGTAGGTGTACAACTACGGCACTGTAGTTTATCGATGGTGCGAGCAGCCTTAGTTTTGTTTATCTGGGCGTGGTACCACTACATAGAAATATCGCTATATTTTTATGCAAATATTACTATCGCATAAACTGGGAAACTTCATTATTTAAGCTGTGCTTAAAACAGAGTTACCGTGCGCAACCATATGCTTAGAACGCTTTAAAGAGCCCAGATGTTGAAAATTATTTCAGACGGCATGCCTTACATATAATTTCGTATAATTTCACGGAAAATTTTATCTTTTTTCTACAGTGCTTTCAGCATTTGTGTGGTATTGTTAGTGGCAGATGAAAGGCAGTGGTAACTTATTGTCTGAAAAAAAAAACATGCTTGTCCCACATGCCTTTGTTGTACCACCGTCACGCACGTAATCCATCGATGAAAGCTTTCTGTTGAACTCTCATATAAGGTTTTTACCGGTACAAGAACTTGTGCGTACACGTGGTAAACGCAGTGTAGCGCCAAGCTCCATCACCAACTCAGCTTTTCTGACTAGACTTATCGACTGTCCCACATTCCACGGTGAACAGAATGAGACCAAAAAAATTATATATGCGTATAAGGTGTGAACGGTGGTACTGATGAATCGAACATATATGCAGGATTTCTACGATCTTTCTTTCTTTTTTTTTTTGTAGTATGCAGATGACAAAGATTTAAATAAGTAATTCAGTCACGTTAAAGCAGTGCGTAGCAGGCGGAACACAAGCTAACCGCGTACAAACAACGCGGCAAAGGCGTGATTTAGGGCGAAAGCGCGAAGAGAGTCACATAGGCCGAGCATCCCTATGAAAGGCAGAATGCGCTTTACTCGCGCGTAATGATGACGTTGCATAGGCGTCGTGCATAGAATAAGTAAAAGAAAGGGCGCAGATGTTAACAGTAAACTGTAGTCAACGCATTTTATCCGCCCACCACACGCAACGAAGCGCCGCTAGGGTGGCTAGAATGGGTTCTAGCCACCCTATAGCACCGCTGCGTGTACTACCATATACGCGCCGCCGACCGCCTATCCAGACTTTCGCGAGAACGGTGCTGCCACCTATAGCCCAATCTTGCCGCTAATACTGTTTCACTTTTGTTGCTCTGAATTTTTTTTCTGTTTCTGTCATTTTTTTTTTTATTTCACAGGTCGTTTGCACTCCCGCGTCCACCATTTTTGGTTTCTTTTCCCCTGAGTTAACATTTTACGGGAAAGACGAAATCAAGAAGGAAGTTCGATAGGTATTCCGGTTCTTTTGTGCACGCTGCGTGCAAGACGCATCATTCTTGAGTGCTCATACAACGAGAGCAGAAAGAATTTTCGTAAATTTGAACCCCACCCACCTGTGGTGCAATCGGTCGGGCTATACGGCCCACATCTGTGTCGGCGGCTAAAATGCAATCTGATTCAACTCTATAAATCAAAACTGCTTACTCCAAACAAGGAATTTGAAGTGCTGGGTACCAGTGCTGTAACTTTCCGCCACAGAACGATCAAAAACGTAACGTCAAAGGAGGGCATAGAAGAGCGAATCAAGTCCTGGCGCCGAGTACGAAAATTCTTGAGCGGGAATCTGGGGTGTGTAGTTCTCGCATCCCGAAATAAATCACTTCACTGGTAGGTCCCCGTATTCAGAGTAGAAGCATATACGTATTGCTGGCCGAAAGTAAAAAGTGAATAAAAAAGGGAGCCGAATACTGTGAAGGGAGTCTTTGTGAAAGCACCTTTCACAGTCATTGTGCAATGACACGCTCAGTACAAAGGCGCGGCGAAAGCGCGGAAACATTACGAAACGATGTCGCGCCGCAAATTATTATGTTTTTTCCGCGTTGAAGTCAGCCTTATTCCTTTAATGTGTTCTTTTGGCAGCTTCGCCGAACGCACATTGGAGCCTTTACGTCACGCGCGTTGCGTGTATGTGTTTCTTTTCTTGTGAAACTTCGACACTATTGCACGAATTCGGACAAACTTGACTCAAAAGAAACCGGAGTAGTCCTGAGTGCTGTATACGCGTGTCGTAATTCTCGGGCCGTAACGCCCACTCCGCATCTTTGTCCTTATGCTTTTTTATTTCTTTTTTAGGTTTACTTTTGTTGCATGTGTTGGCAATTACGGCCCTGAGCGTCAATGTTAGATATAAACGGATACCAGCTTTGAAGGGTTATTCGCGGCAGCGGGATAAAGCGGTGTGGAATTTCACTTCTGGCCGTACGAGAACTTAGTTATTTGGCGCAGTCTTTTTTCATAGTGCGCAAGCAGTCAGCATTGGACAAACGGGATGTCAATATCGTAACGAAGAGCGCGCCGACACCACGCTGTCCGAAATAGACGGCGTGGTGTTGCACTGAAACTTGATTGGCGTTAAGAATAAGAACTGTCCGCTTGCCTTTATTCTTTCATATTTCGTAATGACGTGCATAAAATTTAACATAAGCGCTTATAAACAGCAAGGAAACCGATTTCTATAGGTTGCCTCCTAGCTTATTACATCTGAAACCAGGTAAATTTATAAAGCCGACGAAGAATTATGCATGTAAGCAGACGATTTAAGGCGTCTAAGTCACTGATGGCAACGTAAGCGATAAAGATCCTTGTTCCTTGTGTAATGTTCGTAACGCTTTTTGTAACTTCAAATGCGAAGCTAAAATACGCTTAGGCACTGAAATGCCTTCAGACGGCATTGCATATATGGATGAATACGCAGATTCTGCCGTATAGATGACAATAATTGATTTGTGGGGTTTAACGTCCCAAAACCACCCTATGATTATGAGAGACGCCGTAGTGGAGGGCTCCGGAAATTTCGACCACCTGGGGTTCTTTAACGTGCGCCCAAATCTGAGCACACGGGCCTACAACATTTCCGCCTCCATCGGAAATGCAGCCGCCGCAGCCGGGATTCGATCACGCGACCTGCGGGTCAGCAGCCGAGTACCTTAGCCACTAGACCACCGCGGCGGGGCGTATAGATGACAATAACCACTACTTCTTTGTACGCGAGGGTATACGAACGTTCGCTGCAAGCCACGAAACTTTTTTAACTGGTGAACACACCCAGCTCAAAAACATTAAGGCAGCATTGCGCTCAGAGAGAGAGAAAGATTGATTGATTGATATCTGGGGTTTAACGTCCCAAAACCACCCTATGATTATGAGAGACGCCGTAGTGGAGGGCTCCGGAAATTTCGACCACCTGGGGTTCTTTAACGTGCACCCAAATCTGAGCACACGAGCCTACAACATTTCAGCCTCCATCGGAATTGCAGCCGCCGCAGCCGGGAATCGAACCCGCGACCTGCGGGTCAGCAGCCGAGTACCTTAGCCACTAGACCACCGCGGCGGGGCGTATAGATGACAATAACCACTACTTCTTTGTACGCGAGGGTATACGAACGTTCGCTGCAAGCCACGAAACTTTTTTAACTGGTGAACACACCCAGCTCAAAAACATTAAGGCAGCATTGCGCTCAGAGAGAGAGAAAGATTGATTGATTGATATCTGGGGTTTAACGTCCCAAAACCACCCTATGATTATGAGAGACGCCGTAGTGGAGGGCTCCGGAAATTTCGACCACCTGGGGTTCTTTAACGTGCGCCCAAATCTGAGCACACGGGCCTACAACATTTCCGCCTCCATCGGAAATGCAGCCGCCGCAGCCGGGAATCGAACCCGCGACCTGCGGGTCAGCAGCCGAGTACCTTAGCCACTAGACCACCGCGGCGGGGCGTATAGATGACAATAACCACTACTTCTTTGTACGCGAGGGTATACGAACGTTCGCTGCAAGCCACGAAACTTTTTTAACTGGTGAACACACCCAGCTCAAAAACATTAAGGCAGCATTGCGCTCAGAGAGAGAGAAAGATTGATTGATTGATATCTGGGGTTTAACGTCCCAAAACCACCCTATGATTATGAGAGACGCCGTAGTGGAGGGCTCCGGAAATTTCGACCACCTGGGGTTCTTTAACGTGCGCCCAAATCTGAGCACACGGGCCTACAACATTTCCGCCTCCATTGGAAATGCAGCCGCCGCAGCCGGGAATCGAACCCGCGACCTGCGGGTCAGCAGCCGAGTACCTTAGCCACTAGACCACCGCGGCGGGGCGTATAGATGACAATAACCACTACTTCTTTGTACGCGAGGGTATACGAACGTTCGCTGCAAGCCACGAAACTTTTTTAACTGGTGAACACACCCAGCTCAAAAACATTAAGGCAGCATTGCGCTCAGAGAGAGAGAAAGATTGATTGATTGATATCTGGGGTTTAACGTCCCAAAACCACCCTATGATTATGAGAGACGCCGTAGTGGAGGGCTCCGGAAATTTCGACCACCTGGGGTTCTTTAACGTGCGCCCAAATCTGAGCACACGGGCCTACAACATTTCCGCCTCCATCGGAAATGCAGCCGCCGCAGCCGGGAATCGAACCCGCGACCTGCGGGTCAGCAGCCGAGTACCTTAGCCACTAGACCACCGCGGCGGGGCGTATAGATGACAATAACCACTACTTCTTTGTACGCGAGGGTATACGAACGTTCGCTGCAAGCCACGAAACTTTTTTAACTGGTGAACACACCCAGCTCAAAAACATTAAGGCAGCATTGCGCTCAGAGAGAGAGAAAGATTGATTGATTGATATCTGGGGTTTAACGTCCCAAAACCACCCTATGATTATGAGAGACGCCGTAGTGGAGGGCTCCGGAAATTTCGACCACCTGGGGTTCTTTAACGTGCGCCCAAATCTGAGCACACGGGCCTACAACATTTCCGCCTCCATTGGAAATGCAGCCGCCGCAGCCGGGAATCGAACCCGCGACCTGCGGGTCAGCAGCCGAGTACCTTAGCCACTAGACCACCGCGGCGGGGCGTATAGATGACAATAACCACTACTTCTTTGTACGCGAGGGTATACGAACGTTCGCTGCAAGCCACGAAACTTTTTTAACTGGTGAACACACCCAGCTCAAAAACATTAAGGCAGCATTGCGCTCAGAGAGAGAGAAAGATTGATTGATTGATATCTGGGGTTTAACGTCCCAAAACCACCCTATGATTATGAGAGACGCCGTAGTGGAGGGCTCCGGAAATTTCGACCACCTGGGGTTCTTTAACGTGCGCCCAAATCTGAGCACACGGGCCTACAACATTTCCGCCTCCATTGGAAATGCAGCCGCCGCAGCCGGGAATCGAACCCGCGACCTGCGGGTCAGCAGCCGAGTACCTTAGCCACTAGACCACCGCGGCGGGGCGTATAGATGACAATAACCACTACTTCTTTGTACGCGAGGGTATACGAACGTTCGCTGCAAGCCACGAAACTTTTTTAACTGGTGAACACACCCAGCTCAAAAACATTAAGGCAGCATTGCGCTCAGAGAGAGAGAAAGATTGATTGATTGATATCTGGGGTTTAACGTCCCAAAACCACCATATGATTATGAGAGACGATGTAGTGGAGGGCTCCGGAAATTTCGACCACCTGGGGTTCTTTAACGTGCACCCAAATCTGAGCACACGGGCCTACATAATTTCCGCCTCCATCAGAAATGCAGCTGCCACAGCCGGGGTTCGATCCCGCAACCCACGGGTCAGAAGCCGAGTACCTTAGCCACTAGACCACCGCGGCAGGGCGAGAGAGACAGAAAGAGAAGTTGAATAAAAAGGCAGGCAAGTTAACTGGAAAGCAAAAATATCCGGTTACCCTGCACAGGAGAAGGGGCAAAGTGACAGATAAAAATAAGGAAGACAAGAATGAGAGAGGGGGGAGGTAAGTGAAACACACTAATGATGCCAAACCTGAAATAAGGGCGCAGCTGGGTGGCTTCTGTATTTTGTCTCTCTGCCTAACTTTCTATGCATTTATTCCATTCATTCCCTTCTTTTTTGTTTGTTTGTCTTTCCGTCTATTACTTTCTCTATCTCTCCATTTATCGCTTCCTCTTCATTTAAAGCTCTCTTTCACTCTCTTTACTTCCCTCTTCTTTTTTAATGTTTTCGTCTTCTTTCTTTAATCTCGTTCTGTCTTTGTACCTCTATTTCTTTCTATTTTTATTTCCCTTTTTTTGTATCGCTTTTTTTCTCTCGCTCTACGTTTTTTTTCTCTTTTTTCTCTTTCTTTATGTCTCTATTTTCTTTATTTCTCTGTTTTTATTTTCCTATATGTTTATACTTTTTTATTTCTCTTTCTCTTTCTCTCTATTTTCTATCTCTATAAGGGTACGGTGGGGTGGAGGTGCACGGGGCTTATTGGTAAGACATGGAAAACAAAACAACGCCTACATACAGGACAATAGGAGAAAGTCTGCGCTGGTTTCGTGTACATCTTTCTTTTTGCGTCTTGTATCTACTGTACACGTAGTGTTATGTTTTCCATGTTCTGTCTCTTTCTTCCTATCTTTTTCCTTATTTCTCTCTTTTTCGAGCCCTCATTTTCGTTTGACACTCGCACCTACTGTATACTGTAGTGGGGCTTGCTCAATTCCAGTGGCGCATACCCACCTTATGAATTTTGTACGACTGAGCACAAGCTATACGATTACCTAAACGTCTTCACTGTAAAGAGAATGAAGAGAGTGCATGCCGGTTTCTGACAGGGCTTGATTATTTACGACAGAGCACAACTTACTGACAGCTCGATTAGTACGTAAGGTTTAACGTCCCAGAACCAATATATGCTCACGAGAGACGCCATAGTGGAGGGCTCCGGAAATGTAGACTACCTGGGGTTATTTAACGTGCACCCAAATCTGAGCGCACCGGACTACAAGATTTTCGCCTCCATTGAAAATGCAGCCGCCGCAGCCGGGATTCGATCTCGCGACCTGCGGGTGCTGCAGCTGAGTACCTTATCTACTAGACCACCACACTGGGGCAGACTGACAGCTAGAATAAAAGTTAAAAAAAATGCCCGTGCTCATTATCGCGTCGAAGTATGCCGTGGTTAAAGGATGCGCTCTCTTGATTTCCGATATTCGGCCAGGAGACGAAGCACTCGCCAGCCGCCAACGTCTTTAGCAGCGTCGCGTGCTCGCTTATCGCACGCATAAGTTGACAAAGACAATACCATGGCCCTTTAATACTTTGACAATATCAAAAAGCATGCGATTTCTTCGATTTGATTTGGGAGGTTTCACGTACCAAACCACCATATGATTATGAGACACGCCGTAGTGGAGCGCTCCAGAAATTTCGACCACCTGGGGTTCTTTAACATGCGCCCAAATCTGAGCTCACGGGCCTACAGCATTTCAGCCTCCATCAGAAATGCAGCCGCCGCAGCCGGGATTTGATCCCGCGACAAGCGGATCAGCAGCCGAGTACCTTAGCCACTAGACCACCGCGGTGGGGCAGCATGCGATTTCTTCGGCGCTCGTTCTTAGGTGCCAGTGTGCTTTAAGCCTATGGTTGAACAGCCCACGCGGCTCGTTGCATCCGTAAGTACCCACGACATTTTGTGTTCTGGAGAGTAATTGCACTTGCTGTTCATACTGCATGTGCTTCGTAACCTTGAAACGACCAGTAGCGCGCAAAGCAGTGCAGGTGAGTGCACTTAAACGTATACAAAGGTGGTAAAGAAGTTCCGGCAGGCCGCTGTTCCATGTAATCTGATTATAGCAGAGTGGCCTGAATTTTTTACCACCCATGTAGTAGACTTGTAGCGGTTCAATCATATCGTTATGTTGATGTGTATTAGCCCAGTGACTCGAGAACCGCGCACTGTTATGACATACATGCCCTATTGTTCGGCTCCTAGATTCTGGAGTGTAGACTCGGGGTCTAAGTAATGTCTCTATAGGTGCTGCGGTATCAATGAATAAATCAGTATTACGTCTTAACATCTGTGTTAGTTTTAGTTCGACAAAGAACATTACGATAAATAACAGCAGATGGTCAAAATTGACGGAGCCCTCCACTAAGGCAACCCTCATAATCATATCGCGTTTTTAGGTATTATTATGCAGTTTTTTTTAATATTGCTATAGCCTATACGTACTCACTCGAAACACGTGAAGTGGTCGCTATATGCGCTACGCGTGCACGCAACATTTACTTCTACATTACACCACCGCCCTCAGAGATCAGTGCGACACGACCGGTCTTGACGTAACTTCCTGCTGCAACGTGCGTCACTACTGTGCCCTCGCAACACAGCCGGCACGATTTCCAGGCTCGGAAACGGTAGCTTCGCGCCATGGTTGCTCAACGCGTACCGTGATGACGGCTCCGTTTTTTGTTTTTTATTTTTGTTTTTGCTCGCAGATGACCGTGACGCGCAGCTCCCTAATGAAAGCGTCAGCCAAACGCTTAGGACATAAACGTGTTGTCGATATCGGAGGCGCTGCCGCATGCGTACGATTGTTGCACGCTTGTATCGGATGGCGCAATGCGTATAGAAAACGATCCGACAGGCGAAGTTGGGAGTCGTCTTCGGCCGGTGCGGTATACGCCCGGAGAGTGTGGCCACATTTCCGTTTCCTCCGTATATAGGTGTGCCTGCGTTGTTCAACTCCAGACAGTCTCGCCTGTCGCAAATTTTTCAATCGCCCTCGCTTTTCTCTATACCTGCCCGCGGTTGCGCAGCTGGTGCTTTCGCAGGAAGATTGTTCGCATCTCGTCGGTGCCTCGACGAGCCACCGTCCCAGCAAGACGCTCTATTTTACTTCCCCCGCGTGCCGAAATGAAACAGAAGTGGTCTCCTTGTGCGGACGCGTCTGATAACAAATGCATGCGCGGCGCGTTCCCGATCCGAAGACGCTGTGTCGGGTTACTTGGAGCTCTCGAAGTATGTTTTCCTCGCAATCACTTTTCAAAAGCGCATGCAAACATTTCGGGTGATGTGCTTGTGAGGGAGACGGGAACGTGGAGCTGACAGTGCGTCTATCCTTAATAACAGGCTGTCACCAGATTTTCCATTGTAGTCCCGTGTGCTCAGATTTGAGTGCACGTTAAAGAACCCCAGGTGGTCCAAATTTTCGAAGTCCTCCACTACGGCTTCTCTCATAACCATATGGTGGTTTTAGGACGTCAAACCCCACATGTCAATCAAACAAAGCAGTGTCTTGAAAAGCTCTCCCGGACACTCTGACTTAAAACCACGCGCGCACATCGTTATTTCTGTGCGTGATTAAAGACGCTATTGCGTGTTTTATTTCGCTCTACGGTTAGGGCAACGACATTCTAAATTAAATATGTATTCAAAATGATAAGAATTGTCACTACCATTAGAGTCTTGCGAATGCTCATTTCTACAAACATAATGCAAAGCTGCCTTGAGATGAGACACATGACCTTGCCCGCTATTTCTCGACGCCGACGCGAAACGAACAAACGGGTCTTCAAGTAAAAATACGCAGCCCGTGTGCGGGCGGACGTGGAAAAAGAGAATGCAGACAGTGGACAAAGGGACCCTTTGTAAGAAAAAATGTGGGCGTCCTTAGACCTTCTTCTCTTTTCATGTTCGCCCACGAAAAGCTTTGCACTGCCACGCGCTTTTCTAGCGCTGTCGTTTAGCGTGAAGTGTGTGCGTATCAACGTATTAATCGGTACTCAAATTTACGACCAAGGATGAGAGGAAGCCGAGCGTATCTGCCTGTAACGACATTTTAATGTCACTTTCCGAGCTTCTCCATGCGACACTCTTACACCAGCGCTCTTTGTCTTCGCTTTTATTCTTATAAACAGTTATTTCAATATTTTCAGGCACGACACTCGGCGTTGGCAACGCACAAAATATTTTACAGGGGCCTCTGGCGTAAAAAGCGAGGCGGCACTTCAAGCTGTTTCGAAAGTTCATGCATATATACACTATAGCTCACTATGCAGGAAAAAATAAAAATAAAATGATCCAAGCGTACTGTTGGCTTTCACAAACGCCCACGTTGTTTTAGTGCAACAGAAAACAGCCTTGTCGGGCTCGATGAACTCGTATATTTATTCGTCAGGGCAGTCTCCATCCTTTGTGTGCATGACTTTTGTATGTATCCGCAGTGTGAGTTCACCACAGCGGCGCCTCGGTGAGTAGATGACTCTGCTTTATAGACTGCTGCGTGTACACGGTAACTACAGAGGCGAAAGAAGCCTGCAAGCATACACGTTTTCACAAGTTTCACACTTTTTAAGACAATATAAGCGTGTCACGCGTGCTGCTCTTCACGTGGAGCAACATGACATATTAGCCACGTTCATATAGTCTTTTTATAGTCGATCATAATGAAAGAAGCATCCAGATAAATATTCTTATTGCGATAGCAATTATATGTACACTCTCGGCTGGATTTTGCAGCTGACGTCGGTGTCGCCGTCACTACCGTATATGTATACGTATCTGTATATATGAAAACGCGAGATAGAAAAAATTGAGAAAAAGACTCCGGGTCTCGGAAGTGAACTTGGGACCATTGAGACGCGAGTGCGATGCGTTAACCACTTAGCTACGGAGGAGCACGTCCCTCGAAGTTAAATGGCAAGCTATTTATAACTACCACCTACCACTGGTGCCGGGCATCTCGGGGGGGGGGGGGATACCGTGTTTTCAGCATTAGCAGCAAGATGGCGCAACGAGCGCGCATCGTCACATACCCACGACGCAGCGGCGCGCGCTGATCTCCCACGCGTACTTTGACCCACGTAGAGAATAACGGGGTGCACGCTCGATCTCGCGCCCTGATCTTGCAGTGGGGATGATCTTACGTCTTTGCAAGCCTTTGGGTTTTGCCGGAATGATACTGTTGTAGCTACCGGGCGCACAAAGGTCACTGCAATCGTTGCACAGTCTCCGTTTGCGAAAAAGAGCGCGACACAGCGAAGTAACAACAGAAACACTTATTCGTGTTCATCTGTAACTGTGGGTACGTTTCCTGCGTTATTTGTGCGTGGAAAACGCGGGGCACGTTTCGATCTGCTCGCCATTCTGCACGTGACCTTCCGATTAGTTGCTATCACGTTCATTCTTCGCCTTTGCGGCAAAGCCGCGCCTTTTTTTGGGGGGGGGGGGGGGGAGGCGTGAAGGAGGGTGTTCGACCACACTCTATGTATGTTCGTGCATCTACTTTTATGCGTGCGTGCATGTGAAACTGAAAAAGGTTATGTGGGGGGTGGTGGTCTTTGTGACACCCCCCGACCCGGCCTACGCCAGTGTTTGTAGTCACACATTTATGAACCTATAAACCTAGTGGTGAGATGGTCGGATGGCTGTGCTGGAAAATCCAAAGTTAATACCAATGTATGTTAGACAATTTTTTCACTTCGGGTGCTCGGTCAGATTGCAGCAGTCCTAGTAGCCATGGTAAACAATCTCCGGGAGGGCTTCGCTTTAAATCTGCATAACTCACCCAGCTATCTCAGTGAAATGATGAAACATTTTGCGATCCATGACCTCGCGATTCATCAGTCGATATGAAAGATGCGCTCACCTCGGCGTAGTACAAAAAAAAAGAAAACATTGGCCCCGTATCTGCATGTTACACTGCAAATGTCGTCAAAAGACAATAGTCTTGCGTCTGGAGAGAGAACAAAACGATTATTTGATGCTCTGCGCAAGAAAATCGGTGAATGGTATTCTGGTGGCGCTGTGTCAGAGTGCCTCGAGCGCGCAGTGGAGGCGAACGAGCGCATCGAGTGACGTCACACGTGGGACATGAGCGCTATCTGGCAGTTATCTTGGAAAACGAAGCGCGCGGCGTGCGCACCCGTCTTGGAGGAGATAAGGTGTAGAACGCAAGGCGACGGGTAGATGCCGCCACCGTGTCGTCTTAGCAAAGCGTCAGAAACGCTTGCCTTTTCGTGCAAGCATTGCATTATCAGTGGAGCGTGATAAACGCTGTGGTCATTAGAATTACTTATGCATGCCTTTTCTAGTATAAATTTAAAAAGGCGCATTACAGAATATTGACGTGTTTTTATTGTAGCTCAGATATGCGCAATAATCGCTTTTTAAATGACAATCGCTCAAGTATGAACGCTAAAACTTGAGCAATATTGGTGGGCGCTGCAGATGGGGTCCACCGTTTGGGTATCGTTCGGTGCCGTATGGATTGCCGTTAAGGGCAGACAAACAAACAGACAGACAGACCAAATTTTTTGCGTCGAAGGTCCCCAAGAAAGACGATCGTCTTTAAAACAGTAGAAGAGGCGGCGAATAAAAAGACAGCCCTGTGTGCAGCTTATTTGTATTAGCAGGGGCTGGTGAGCAGCAGATGTGCGCCGCGTGCGAGAAAGGGGAGGAAGCGAGCTCCGCTATCTCCGCTTGCTCAGCCTGCGTCCGCCGCGCGGCGTACACCGGCTGCGTAGCCCCAAAGCCAATAAGGAAACGTGACTCGCACTCGGGGTCCGCGGCCGACTATCAGGGCCTCGCCGACCCGATCGCTGCCCCCGCACGCGTAGCGGCCAGCCACAGTCGGCTAAATCAAATAAGAACCCCGAAACTTGCTCAAAGGATGCAGTTGGCAACGTTTTCAGCTGTGCCAATCAGCGACGCAACGGCGTCTGGCTGGAGCGCAAATCATTGGCTGGTGAATGCGAGAAAGCACCTCTCATAGTCATTGGATTTTTCGTTCGTTCCAAAACTTCGTTCTCGGACAGGACAAATTTTTGATTGATTGATTGATTTGTGGGGTTTAACGTCCCAAAACCACCATATGACTATGAGAGACGCCGTAGTGGAGGACTCCGGAAATTTTGACCACCTGGGGTTCTTTAACGTGCACCCAAATCTGAGCACACGGGCCTACGAGGACAAATTTTTCAGCAACTAAGAAGCTATTCTTTCTGAGAAATACACACGCGTTTCATCGTGGCTTTCTGCTACTAAAGGGTGGTTGCCTATTTTCCTTTTCTCAACCCTTCTACCACCTTGTGGGATTCCGCTGAACTCATTTCTGCTACGGTCCCATTTCTTGTGTGCACCCACCTCCCCCTTTTTGTTAACAGCGGAGCTGTCAAAGCACAAATAAATTTCTGCGGTTTATCGTCCGTAATCATTCTAGCTTAGCTGCGAGAGCTGAACCTGATGAGAGATGGAGCATAGGTAAAGCTAAGTGTGTCAGTGTGAGCCAAGGGCGTCGCTATTTAATCAGCCTTCGCGACGTTAAGGTGGCTAAAGCTGCGCATAATTCTTGATTTTTTTTTTACAGTCATTCTGACAAGCCATATTGGTCTTTGAGTGGTGTTAGCGGAATAACCTAGAAAAGCAGCGCTCTCAAAGTGACCGCTACGATACCTAAATAAACCTATTGTTACCTTGTTCATTCGGGCACTTCAGTAAGAAAACGCGAGTGAGGAGACTGATCAATGTGCGCCTATAAAAGAGACGCGAATGCAGTTTGCATCCGAGTGGAAAGGATAGCGCATGCACACGTGCACAAATACATCGACGATATGCATAGCAGTTCGTTGACTCCCGCTTACGAAATCCGGATGCGAGTGAGCTACCGCGCATAGCGACCCCGTTTTTCCCCCGTTACTGCGCTTTGCCGCAGAGCGTATACTTTTCATCGTCCACACGCGAATTACCCAATTCTACTGTCAAAGTTTCGTTCTTCTAGACCCGTACCTTAGCACAGCCGGACTCTTTCCGACAGGACAAGCCTGAGAAGAAGATATAGGGTACATGCATTACATGTATGCGTTCAGTTATTGCGGTAAGTTGTGCCGAACGCCGCTCGTTGAGGATTGCCTTTGGTGGCAACGTTGCGCCAAACTTTTTACCTTTTGAAGACAAAAATTTCAGGTTGGCTCCATGAGTGCTTCTTGCATGGCTCACTTCAATTTCTGTTTTGGCACGTTACGTAGCCATTTTGCTTACTATATGCACACAAAGCACACTGTTTCCGAGTTTCGCTGTCACGTCAGCCGATGCGCGTGCGTTCCCCTCCCATGAGCAGGCCGGTGCACATCGAGGCAGACCAGTGTTTTGCATGGGGCACCTGCAGATACTGCAAAGTGTAGTGCACGTTCGCAAACGCGTGACTAGCAAGCTGCCGCCATTTGCAGATTGTTAGTCATTCTGATACGCGGCACACATTCTCGTTTGAGCTTCACGGAAACGGAGGTCGGCAACGAAATGAAGCTGGGCTGCACGTTCTAACGAGATTTCACTTCCTGAAGCTGGACTTGTATGCTGTGAGATCCACTAGTCAAATTAGGTGTGCAGGTTGAAGGAAAAACTCTTTAAAGTTTGACCTTCTTACTGACTTGTTCGTTTGAGTATTCTAAATTTGCTCTATATCTAGTAAAACTTCTATATATTCTACATAAAGTACATGTAATTCTACATAAATAACGTGTTAAAGGCGGAGCGTAATTTTTGTAGAGAGAGATAAATTTTGTAGAGGGAGCTATCGAAACGCCATTTCCAACGACAGTCCGTGCACACAAATTTTTCATATCTTCGAACTTATGCGTAGTGCGACACCTCCATAGGTGGTACATCATAACTTCGTGTGTCTGAATACAAATAATGTAATGTGTGTGTGTGTGTGTGTGTGTGTGTGTGTGTGTGTGTGTGTGTGTGTGTGTGTGTGTGTGCGTGTGTGTGTGCGTGCGTGCGTGCGTGCGTGCGTGCGTGCGTGCGTGCGTGTGTTTGACCCATTTATGCTCTCGGCTCATATTTGGCGAAATTCACAACGGACCCGCTGTTGAAGACTTTCATCCCCCCTTGCTCGATACGCTTATCGCTACAGACCGTGTAGTAGTGTTTCGAGCCGACCGCAACAGCACTCTCGTTTCAGCCGCGGCCGCCGCGAATCGAGCGGCCGACAGGTGCAGCGCGACGCCGGCGCCAATCGGTCAGGTGCGATGCACTGTCGCCGCGCGGCACATGACCTCCGCAGGTAGCACGCCATGAGCGCGACAGAACCGGCGAACTAATATAGAAGGCCAGGCCCACACGGGCAACGTAAAATAAAGAGAGGCGCTCTTCGTAGCCGCGCGGGCTGTCCGGCGAGAGCCGTCTCTTGTCCTTCTCGCACTTTCTCCTTCGCATTACGCGCTTATGCCTTTTTTTTGTTTGTTTTTGTCGTGCTCGCTCGGGCAACCACGTGGCGCTTTGATTAACGGGACCCAAAACCATTCTGCGAAGGGCAGGCTTCGTGCAAGCGGCTCGGCGCATCGTCGTTCTCGGGCGTGCATTTAAAGGAGGCTTCCGCGCTGTACAGGCGTCACCGGCAGGCAGGCAGGCCACACCAGCGTAAGGGGTCAATAACCCGTCCCAGGGAACGAAGGGAACAGACCTGGGGGAGAGGAGGAAAGTGAGGGAAGAGCCGCAGGGCAGAGTGACGGTGACGCGCTGCTAGCCCGGGCATATCCCGGGCATTCCCGGCCGCAAGCTCACGAATCAGGGGTCTTCGCTTCTCCCTTTTTTTCCCCTTTTTTATCCTCCGTGTTTTCCGCACTTCCGCTTGCCGCTGGTCCGAGCGCGCCCCCTTTTTCCCCTTACATTCCCTTTTTTTCAAAGTTTTTTTTTTACCATTAACCTATCGTCCTGCATTTCTCTCTTTCTATAATTTTCCTACCCGGGCTGAGCGGGCCTTTCAGTCGTCCGGAGAGTGCAGAAAGCGCGCGATATGCCGGCGAGTGCTTCTCTCTCGAGTTGTCTTCCAGAGGATTTGCTCTAAGGAAGAAGGGCCTCTCGTCGTTTCGCTTTTCTCCGTTCCTCTTCTCCGCAGTTCCGAGCGGGCGGCGCTCGGATTGGCAGCCACAATACGGCGCTAAACATAGCTCCGGAAGCTTAATACCCTCGCTATGTTCGCATAAGCACAACAATGTTCGTGGATAGGCGCGGCGGCTGCGCGGGTCCATCTTCTGACAGCGAAGTCATTATTTCGAGCGAGTTGGTGCGGAAGCTATGCGTGCAGGCCGCTGCTGCAGAGGCACGCTTCCGCCCTCTGAACGCCGGGTGGGTGAAGTACGAGAATGTGGTGAGGACTTAGACGTCAGGGTCGCTCTGGCTCCTGCATGAATCGTCTGAGAGACAGCGTAAACATTGGCCCGGAATACAAGGCGAGAGTGATGGTAGAAAAAAAAAATGGTAGCGAAAGACTTCCCTAACGGGAGAATATATGCAAAGCGCGTCCCTATGGATTAACAATCTAAATACCTTTTATCAATGCTGTTTTGTGTTTTCTGTCGGGTGCTCTCCATGCTAACTTACTTCCTTCCTACGTGCTTGCCTGAAAGTGTTCAGTATGTTTATTTATTTATTTATTTATTTATTTGTACCCTCGAGGCTTACAAGAAGCATTGTAGAGGGGAGAGGCTGAAACAATATAAGGAATACACATGAAAAAAAAACGTAATAAAAAAAAATGGCCGATCCCACGTACAGTGGGAATCGATGATATGCGAAGCACGAATGAGAAATGTTGATATGTAACTTTAAAATCAGCACAACGTTACGAGTTGGAGGTAATTAAACGGTGCCGTACATGACTTCCGTGTCACGATTATCATGTTTGGATGTGTCGTTTACTTTCGTCATCTCTGCACGTCACGTGATAACAAATTTAGTATATGTGGAGCTAGCGAACCGGCTACGAGCACGGTATGAGCGTGGTATGTTGTCATGTTCTTATATGACACGCGTGTCAGGATTACCATGTTTGCACCAGTCATATATGTCGTCATCCATTGACGCCACGTAACAACAAATTTGGTATATGTGGAGCTAACAAAATGGCCGCGAGCACATCATGAACATCCCAATGTACTCCAACGTAGCGTTGACGCGCGTGCACGCTGGGCACAGCAACGCTACGTTAGCTAAACTCGAGCACTCTAAAGCCTGACGCCAGGCGCGACCAGCATCCGTCGGCGCGGACCGATGGCAACCAGCACGAAATGCGGCATGTTGCATTTCGCGCTGATGCTTTACCTAGACAACACTGCGTCGCCCTCTTTTCGTGACGGGGGGACGCCGGATGCGCTTAAACGCGCATGCGTCAAAGTGGCAAGGCCGGCTTGACGCGACGAAATGAACGCCGGCGAGCACATGCACCGCGTCACGTAGAAATGTATTGACGCCTTGACTGTGACACGTAGTCATGTTCTCGCATGATACGCATCTCACGATTATCATGTTTGCACCAGTCACATACCTTCGTCATCCATTGAGGTCATGTAATACCGAATTGGTACTTGCTGCTGCCAATTTATACCCGCAAACTTAATCTCATCTGCCCACCTAACCTTCTGTCTCCCTCTAACTCGCTTGCCTTCTCTGGGAATCCAGTTAGTTGCCCTTAATGACCAGTGGTTATCCTGTCTACGCGCTACATGCCCGGCCCATGTCCATTTTCTCTTCTTGAATTCAACTATGATATCCTTAACCCCCGTTTGTTCTCTAATCCACTCTGCTCTCTTCTTGTCTCTTAAGGTTACACCTACCATTTTTCTTTCCATTGCTCGCTGCGTCGTCCTCAATTTAACCTGAACCCTCTTTGTAAGTCTCCAGGTTTCTGCTCCGTAGCTAAGTACCGGCAAGATACAGCTGTTATATACCTTCCTCTTAAGGGATAGCGGCAATCTACCTGTCATAATTTGAGAGTGCTTGCCAAATGTGCTCCACCCCATTCTTATTTTTCTAGTTACTTCAATCTTCTCGTGGTTCGGCTACGCAGTTATTACCTGCCCTAAGTAGACATAGTCTTTTACAACTTGAAGTGCACTATTGCCTATCTCGAAGCGCTGCTCTCTTCCGAGGTTTTTGTACATTACTTTCGCTTTCTGCAGATTAATTTTAAGACCCACCTTTCTGCTCTCCTTGTGTAACTCCGTAATCATGAGTTGCAATTCGTCCCCTGAGTTACTCAGCAATGCAATGTTATCGGCGAAACGCAGGTTACTAAGGTACTCTCCATTAACTCTTATCCCTAACTGTTCACATACTAGGCTTCTGAAAATCTCCTGTAAGCACGCGGTAAATAGCATTGGGGAGATTGTGTCCCCCTGCCTTACACCCTTCTTGATTGGTATTCTGTTGCTTTCTTTATGAATCACTATGGTAGCAGTTGATCCCCTGTAGATTTCTTCCAGAATGTTTATATATACTTCATCGACGCCCTGATTCCGCAGTGTCTGCATGACGGCTGATAATTATACTGAATCAAACGCCTTTTCGTAATCTATGAAAGCTATGTATAGTGGTTGGTTATATTCTGAGCATTTATCAATTACCTGATTGATAGTATAAATGTGGTCGATTGTTGAGTAGCCTGTTCGAAATCCTGCTTGTTCCTTCGGTTGATTTAATTCTAATGTTTTCTTTACTCTGTTAGCAATTTCCTTTGTAAGTAGCTTGTATACTACAGAGAGAAAGCTGATCGACCTGTAATTCTTCCAGTCCTTGTCATCTCCTTTCTTATGTATTAAGATGAAGTTAGCATTCTTCCAAGACTCTGGTACCCTTCCCGTCAGGAGACACCTCGTAAACAGGGTGGCTAGTTTTTCTAACACAATCTGTCCTCCATATTTCAGCAGATCTGATGTTAACTGATCCTCACCAGCAGCTTTGCCTCTTTGCATGCTCTCCAAAGTTTTTCTGACTTCTTCTATCATTATCGGTGGGGTGTCATCTGGGTTACTGCTAGTTCTTATAGTATTAAAGTCGGGGTTATCCCGGCTACTGTACAGATCTCTGTAAAACTCCTCCACTATTTTAACTATCCTATCCATATTGGTAGTTATTTTGCCTTCTTTGTCCCTTGGTGCAAACATCCAATTTTCGCCTATCCCAAGTTTCCTTTTCACTGCTTTGACGCTTCCTCCGTTTTCAGAGCGTGTTCAGTTCTCTCCATGTTATACCTTCTTACACCACATACCTTACGACTATTAATCAACTTCGAAAGCTCTGCCAGTTCTATTTTGTCTGTTGTACTTGAGACTTTCATGATTTGACGCTTCTTAATGAGATTCTTCGTTTCCTGGGAAAGCTTGCCAGTGTCCTGTCTAACTACCCTGCCTCTAACTTCCACTGCACACTCCGTAATGATACTCGTCAGATTATCATTAATTGTATCTACGCTAAGGTTGGTTTCCTCACTAAGAGCCGAGTACCTGTTCTGAAGCGAGACTCTGAATTCCTGTACTTTCCCTCTCAGTGCTAGCTCATTGATTGGCTTCTCGCGTATCAGTTTCTGTCGTTCCTTCTTCAAGTCTAGGCGAATTCAAGACCGTACCATTCTATGGTCACTGCATCGTACCTTTCCAACCACTTGCACATCCTGCACGATGCCTGGGTGTGCACTGATTATAAAGTCATTAAAATGTTACATTGAAAGGAAAAATATGACACTATGAAATAGAGCACTAAAGGGCGCAAATAACATACGCTTTACGTGTACTAACACGAAATAAACTCAAACTCAAATAAGACGTGAAAAAAAAAACACTATGACGTTGCAATCACAGTGAATGGCAGTGCATACTGCACTAAAATAATCGACTGATGCCCTTTCAAAATACAGGTGCAAAAAAAATGATGCATGGAGAGGCCCGAAAAAGGAAATTTATCAAGTTACAAAAAAAAAACATCAGTCAAAGTAACGAGGCAAAAAACTGTTAAGATAAAGGCCTGTACAGATTGATTGATATGTGGGGTTTAACGCCCCAAAACCACCATATGATTATGAGAGACGCCGTAGTGGAGGGCTCCGAAAATATGGACCACCTGGGGTTCTTTAGCGTGCACCCAAATCTGAGCACACGAGCCTACAACATTTCAGCCTCCATCGGAAATGCAGCCGCCGCAGCCGGGATTAGATCGCGCGACCTGCGGGTCAGCAGCCGAGTACCTTAGCGACTACACCATCGCGGTGGGGCAAAAGGCCTGTACAGAAATAGGTGGCAAAGAAACAATCAATTGCAATTGCAGTGTGTTGTTAATGCAGTTGTGAGCGTGATGCAGCTTTATGGCGTGTTTGTGAATGCTTTGCGGCAACGGTCTGTATTTCTGATAGCGACTAGTGACACCGGCAAACGATTCCACTCATTACATGTTTGTTTGTTTTTTTGGCAAGAATGAATATGAGTATAGGTGACTGTGCGCTGTGAAGGTACGTGAACTTTGAAGGGGTGATCAACACGTGGGAAGATATAGGATGCGGGTGTGATGTATAGGGACTTCAGCTAATCGTTACAAGTAATACATCTTATGAAAAAGGCAAAGATGGGATAACATCCTATGAGAAGAAAGAAGGGGAATGCCTAGTGTTTGTTTTATGTTAGTGACGCTAGCAGTTCGATGGTAGTTGTGAAGGATGATACGAGCCGCTCGATTTTGTACATTTTCAATTACGCTTTTCAGACTAGCATGACTAGGATACCATATTGAGCATGCGTATTCAAGGTTAGATCTAACTTATGTAATGCACAGCTGTCGTTTTAGTTTCGGGGGAGCTAAAGAAAAATTTCGCTTTAAACGAAAACTTGACGCTTCCAGGCCAGTGCAGATTCCTTGATCGCAAAACCAAACGCAGTGGCTCAGTGTGCGAGCCCACGCGCACGCACGCACGCACGCACGCACACACACACACACACACACACACACACACACACACACACACACACACACAAACACACACACACAAACACACACACTCACACATACACGCGCACGCACGCACGCACACACGCACACTCACACTCACACTCACACTGACGCACACACTCACGCACACACTCACGCACACACACAAATCAAACGCAGTGTATGGCGCAGTGTCCGTGCGCATATTGTGGTAGATTTCAACATAATCTGTTTATAGCCAATGTTACGCAACAATAGCCAACATTCAGGATCAGTTAATGCCAACCCGAGCCGTGACTTAGTACCACTAACCATCATTACCAGTGTATAGCCCCTTCACCCACAAACTAACCAGCGTTACTCAATTCTGACACGCGCCATCAACGTTCGAGACAAATACACTTGCTGATGTGACTACACTGCTTTCAGGATCGACCTATACGACCGCCAGGAATCTGACATCGCCATTATCTTTTAACAATGGTAGATACAAGAGGCAAGAAAAGCATACATTGTCTTTCAAAAAAAAAAAACTGCACAAACTGGTAGAGCTCCCTTTTGAATGCACATAGGTCTCGTGTATTAGTGTAATACTCTATCGCCTGCCCATAGACTTACTGTACCTTCAGGTAGTATATACAGTAACCCTAGCCTGCCCCGTCTGAGAGCGAACGCTCTCGGTAACTGGAGCAGCAAACCGAGCTCGGCCAATACGTGTCGAACTTTTTCTCCCACGCTAACGTCATGCGACAGCCCATCGTACGTCCTTTCGATGTTGTTCGCGAATGCAGCCTGGTAGGCTTGAACGTTGGTCGGCACGCACTCTCAGAGCACCCCTAAGAAAGCAATTATGCGCCCTCGACAATCTAGCTTGCTGCGTCGCTTATTGTCTGCTCTTTCAGATCGTTCACTGAAAGAGCTTATGCGACATGACAGAGGGGGGGGAGAAAGGCTAGAAGTAAAATCAAACTCACAGGTTGGAGGAAAAGTCTTGCGTAAGTGGCTTAAGACGATAGATTGCATCCTTCGAGATCCTCTGAGCTGGTGAAAATGAAGACAGCGGGTAGAAAGAGACGAGGGGCTCATTTAATGGACGAAAATGTGATTACGCGCAGAACGTAATTCTTTGGTCGCTCTAACGATAGGCGACAAGGACGATACGGAATTTATTGAGACTTCTCCTTGACGTTTGTATACGGTGGCTTCCACGTACCAGTCCTCAGTGAGTATGAATGGATCCTGTTAGATACATTCGTGGAAAGGATGAAGGCAAATGGCTCTATTTTACGGTCGTCTTTCTGCGTACGGCGATAAGATGTTCGGGCCAAGCTATTCGGAAAGAAGACTGCTGTGCGGTATTCTGTCAACACACTGTATCACACCAACGGAAAGTGGTCATGTTACAGAATGAATATATTATTCGCTGACTTGTCTGGACGAATACCGTACGGCCGCACTCGGTACAAGCTGCACGGGTAGAGCACCTGTTGCACAGTCATGCTATCGTTCACCAAGGCAGCATGAAGCAACGACGACCTGTATTTCAGGCATGTTGTGATTGAAGGGAATAGGACCAATGCAAGTTCTGGCTCAATATACGAACACCTGACTTTTCGTCACACTGTGATGTATCTGTAGCAATAAGTACACGCATGTCTGGACGTCCTCCAAGTGTTCTTGCTATAAACCATCTACAGTGTGATGAGAGAGTAACTTTGCACAGGAAAAATGCCGTCAAATTGAATATCCACATGCTGTGAACTATCGCTATAGTCGGTGTTATCTCGCAGATACGTACATTCAGTGGGTCCAGTAAGCGCTGTACAAAAGTAATATGTGTGGTGTGAAATCGTGGCCATCTAACACCGAAAAATAAATCCGGAGAGGATATAAATACTGTTTCCGACTGCTGTAGGGTTGACTCGCAAATTCCTAAAAACGTCTGAACGGCCAAGATGTGAAACTTGCACGAAAAAAAAAAAGGAACTCTTGATTCTAGGTATAAAACGCAGTTAAAAATCGTTTTAGGAAGGTCACATGGGCCAAACGATTCTCTTTCGAAAAGAATTTAGAGGTCGGATTTTGTAGGTAGGAGCACCAGAGCACGCAACAAATTTTCAGTTTTCCAGAAAGAACCGGCGGCGACGGATGGTTCTCCGCGACAACAAATCTTGCCGCTCATCACTTTCATTTGTCGCTGTCACTACAAAATCGCGTTCATGCGGTCGGGCTCATTCAGGCATGCGACCAGAACCAGTTGCTCCACGTTAGTCTCGAATGGTCGCCAAGTAGCCGGCTTAATCGCCCCCGAAGTCGTGCGGCTGCAGTCAGAAAACTCCACACCAACGAGGCGCAAATGGACAGGACGACAGTTTGTTTTCCGATGCCATGGCAGTGCGAGCGAACGCGAATGCGGTGTGGTGACGAGTATATATAGATCTATTCCATGTTTATAAACAGCTGTATAGGCGCCGTGTACTTATTAAAGCCATGGTTAGACTATATGAGTCGCGAAACTTGGAATGAAAAGAGTCGAAAATCTATTTCCACACGCATCAACGGCCACCGACGATTGAAGCACGACTAGGCGAAGGGATGTATAAGACCAAAGATAAAACTTCAATATAACATTTTTTAAATAGTCGTAACATTATATATGTTGAAGTGAACAATAAATTTACTTCACGGTTTGTCTGACACCTTGCTAAGTGATTGATTGTCTAAATTATTGGTCAAGTGCCAAAAACAGTGTGTGTGTGTAAGTGGGGGAGATATCCAGGCAATTTGCGTTCAAACCTTGTGGTTAGTTCGGTGCATTGCCCTGTTAACGAGGCATCGCTCATTTTCGCGTGGCGGTATCTTTTGTGCCTTCCGTAGTTCATTTATTTGCTAACACGCTGTGTACCGGCGTGACATTTCAGAGCTGAAATACAGCTCACAGAATGTGAAGATAGCCACTCTTGTGACTGCCGACCACCTTCGCTGGCGCACGGTCTGTGTGTCCTCGTCTTTGGCGACGCTAAATGCGACACGCTAAGCAACGAGACGCTCTACTCTGCGGTTGCCAAGGTGATGCTCACGAGACCGCTGTCTCGCTGTTGTGATTTTACACGACCGGGGAGCGTGAGTTTTTTAAGTATTATGTTATTGTGCTCACGAACGGATGTGGCACAATTTCATATGCGCAGTTTTAGGTGTCTAATGCAAGTATTTACAGATTTCGGTTAATAAGACAACTTTACTTCCTTAATCTTTCTTGTTTGTCTTCGTTTTCCCTCGCACACGCAATTACCGAGCCACGAGACGCTATAATATTGCGTATTTTTAACAGCACGGAAAATGTCAGCAATTACAAATGATTTCAATCTCGTGCCATACAGGTGCAAATACACGACGTGGCTACCGCTTCCGGTTGTGATGCCATTTTTAATTTTTAATTTTTCGTTTGCTATTATTTGTCGCCTCTATACGTAGTTGGCGACGGTGGCCACGAGGCGCCAACTACTGAATACATGGGCTTCCATCAAAGTTACGCCACCAGTTTACATGTATACCTTGGTAAGGCGCTTGTATAGCGACGGAGGCAGCTGTGGTGCTGCTGTGCCAGTTGTCACGTGATCGTCCTCAGGGGTGGCTCAGTGGTTGAGGCCTCGCTTTCACTGACGCAATCATGAAGGGTAATGGCAAGCTTTGGGCTGGGCGAAGCGCACGCGCCATGACATCGCTTCAAGTGCCCCATAATGTCGACGCGCCAACCGCTGTTTAAAAACATGAAATAGGTCTGCAAGACGCATACAGGTGCGAACATGGGTCGTTTTTAGTAACAAATGGTCGTCAGTTGCAATCGGAGACCCGACACAAGCTTGTCGTTGGAGTGATTAAAGGCTAGGTTATGCTCAACGTCGGCACTCACGGTAGAGAGCAGACGTCAGTTCTTATCGGAGCGAAGTGCACGGTCTATGCGGTGGCGTTATTATATGACGCCCTGTGATTCGCTGAGAGCTCCAAAATTCGTGATGGCATAGCGTTATTTCCTAATTCGGGCCGGGAAAAATTCAGAAACTGATTTTTTGGTCTTTGTAGACAAATTTCTCGGTTAATAATGCATATTTTTGTGCCGATCAAGCACTGCACGCGGTGCCCCTCCTAGTATTAGTAGTAGTACAAAACTTTATTATATACATAATCCAGACAGGCTTGAACTCCAGTGCCCCGAAGAATATACGGGGTGGAGAGCGAAGTCTGTCCGGCAGGGTGGTGCCCCTATTCCAGGGCCCCACTGGCGCGAGCCATCCGTTCAGCTCTTTGGATCAGTCGTAGCTGATCCACAAGGGCTGGGCTAGACAGCAGCGGCTCCCATTCCTCTCACGTGCCAGTGGTGTCGTGCTCTTCGTCGTGCTCTGCACACTCCCACGTGATGTGAAAGAGTGTTGGGGTGGCTCCACACCACGGGCACATATCTCTGTACGCCGTGGGGTAGATCAGGCGAGCCGCCTCATCCGCGCGCGGGTTCCCTGTCACACCCTCGTGCCCCGGTGCCCAAGTCACAGCCTGTACGTATTTCACTGTGGGGTCCCATCCTGTCCCAACCAATATACGGAGCGCTTGTGCTCCAATTTTGCCCTTTAGATCGTTTCTGCAAGCTTTTTGCGAATCTGAAATGATTGTTAATGGAGTGTTTCGCGTCCATCCCTCTTTTATTGCGAGTGCTATGGCAACTTCTTCTGCTTGTGTTGTCGACGCCTGATCTATTGAAGCGCAGGCTGTAATTTTCCCTCTATGGTCGGTGGCTACACACACATATCTCTTTGCATTGGTCTGATAAGGCGCGGCGTCAGTGAATCTGGCCGTGTTCAAAAATCTTGTCTTTTTGTCTATGTAGTCAGCCCTTGCCTTTCTTCTTCCAGCATGCAGAGTAGTATCCATGTTGCTTGTTATTGGCAATACGGTGTACCATTTTCTGAATTCGCTTGGTACTTCTTTAGTTTCTTGGTATGTTTGTAATAAAGTATCGCGCCCTAGTTTTGTTAGGACTGCTCTGCCCGTTGGGGTCTGGAGAAGGCGATTTTCTTGCGCCAGTAACTGGGCCTCGGATAATTCTTCAATTGTGTTATGAAGACCAAGCGCCAGCAGCTTGTCGTTTGAAGTATTCCGCGGTAATATCAGGGCTGTCTTGTAGGCCATTCTAATTATTTGGTTTGATTTTTCCTTCTCTTCCCTGTTCATAATTTGATTTGGAAGCGAGTATGTAATGCGACTGATGACGAGGCTTTTGACCAATTTTAGGGTATCTTGTTCTCTCATGCCTTTATGGTTGTTTGTTATTCGCGAGATCATGCGTGAGATCTGCTGTACTGATGTTTTGAGTTGATTTAGTGTGTGCAGACATCTCTGATTAGCTTGAAGCCACAATCCTAGTATGCGTACGGTATCTTTCTCCGGAATGACATTTCCGTCGAGCTTGACTTCCAGCTTTAGATTCGGGTCGATCCTCCGTGCTTTTCTCTTCGTGAAGCGAATGAGCTCTGACTTTTCGGCTGAGCACTGAAGACCCCGTATCCTTGCGTACTCTTCTATGGTGTTAGCTGCCTGTTGTAACCTATCTTCTTTCTCTGCTAGGCTGCCTGTGGTTGTCCATACCGTAATATCGTCTGCATATATCGCGTGTTGTATACCGGCAATATCTTTGAGTTTTCCTGCAAGGCCTGTCATGGCGACATTGAAAAGTGTCGGTGAAATGACCGCTCCTTGGGGTGTTCCTTTGTTTGGAGGTTTAATGATGTCGGATTCGTAATCTCCCAGCTTGATTGTTGCAGTCCTGTTACTAAGAAAACTTTTGACGTAGTCGAACATTCGTTCTCCACAGTTAGCTTCCTCCAGACCTTCTAGTATTGCTTTGTGACTGATGTTATCAAAGGCTCCCTTCATGTCAACTGCCATAACGACGTTTTCCCCAACCTTAGAGATGTCTATTAATACTTGTTCTTTTAAAAGTAGTAGAACATCTTGCGTAGAAAGTTGTGAGCGAAAGCCAAACATAGTTTCGGGCATGAGGTTGTTCTTCTTGAGATGATTGAGGAGCCTGGTGTTCACCAGTTTTTCAAAGATTTTTCCTAAACAGGACGTGAGCGAGATAGGTCTCATGTTCTCAATGGCAAGTTTTTTTGCTGGTTTAGGCACCATGACCACAATCGCATGTTTCCATTCTAGTGGGACAGTTCCAGCCAGCCAATGTTTGTTTATGTATTTAGTGAGAGCTTCAATAGCTTCATCATTTAGGTTCCTGATCATACCATTGGTGATTTTATCTGCACCCGTGGCTGTGTTCTTCTTGTTACTAAATATGGCTGCTCTCATCTCAGCGTCCGTAAAAGGCTTGTCTTAATCAGGTTGCGGTGATCCTTTATACCTTCCTTGATATGAAGGCGTCACTCCGTCTTCCCCAAAGCATTTTTTATGCATGGCTTGAATGAGGTCCTCTTTTGTACCTGGGTATAAGTGCAGCAATCGTTCAACGGCTTTACTGTTTTCATTTTTTGTCTTCGTCGGGTCTATCATGGCTTTCAGTATGTTCCATGTTTTGGCCGTACTCAGCGTTCCATTGAGTGAATCACAGAAATTGGCCCAATTAGTTGCAGCTAGTTGATTGGCGTAATCCTCTGCGCGCTGGGTGATATCTTTGATTTTTTCTTTCAATTCACGGTTACGTTTCTGTCTTTTCCATCTTTTCGTAAGGCTTCTTCTTGCTTCCCAAAGATGTAGTAGGTGTGAGTCGACCTCAGGGGCATTGCTTGATCGCGTTATTTCTTTGCTGTACCTTTCTTTTTTACGCCTTATTTCGTCACACCAATCACTCAAGTTTGTTATATCTGAGGCAGTCAACCTTTGTTCCAGTGATTTTCTGAACGCATGCCAATTAGTTAATTTGGCAACGCCAATCTTTTTACGTATCTGATCTGTGTGTATAGTGGTGCATAATATGTAATGATCACTGCCTAGAATTTCTAGAGTGTTGTGCCATTCCACCTCTTGACAATTTTTGCACATAGTTAGATCCGGTGTCGTGTCTCTGGAGTTAATGTTTCCTAGTCTTGATGGCATTGCTGGATCCGTCAGGAGTGTCATACCTGTAATTTCAATTTGCTGGGCTATGTTTCTGCCCTTGGTATCCTGAGTGGGGTGTGCCCCTCCTACGCACCAGCTCGACTTGTCGTCGGTGCGCTCTAGTGTCGAATGACGCTGCGCTTTACCCAAATGGCGCCGGGAAATCCGACCCTTCGTCCCAGCGCGCGTGCGTCTTTCGATTGCAAACGTGCGAGAAGCCGCAGCTTTGTCCGGGCCTGGAAGCGTCAACACGGGACGCGCCACCCCGCAGTGCTGCGCGTTGCAACACCTGCAGCACCGCTTTCGGCTCAGCGAGGGGCGCCTACGTGTAATGAGATTTCGCGACGTGGGAGGAACGGCGCACTCGTGCCCTGGACTTGCGTTTATTGATAACGGAAAGTGAGGCACGACGGCGAAGGAAGAGTGGCAGCTTGGGCTAGTTGGTATGGCATGACGATAGTCATAGCGCGAGAACAAAACGTCGACACGTTTTCTTCTTGTCTTGTCCTTCTTGTCTCTGTGTCGACGTTTTGTTCTCGCGCTATGACTATCGTCAGGCGAAGGAAGGACGCGAGCCCTTCGCGGTGTGGTCCTACTTAACGTGGAACGAAAAAGCACGTGCAGAAAGCGTAGGCGGGAAAGGTTTACGTTATAGATAAGAAATCTGAGCTTTCACGAAGAGACCTAGTCGTTAGTCCATTCATAGCCACGAATAGGTTACACGAGGCGCAGTACTTTTTCCTTCTAGCGGATGCGTTGCCTCGCTTGCCCCGAGTTCTGCATGTTTTGTTCACGCATAATTAGTGGAGAGCGTAAATGTTTACGTCGTTGCGCAACGCAAAGGACCTTCGCAAGTCCCAAACTGCTTGCTATTTTTTTATCGCAAACCGTCGCAACCTATAGCCTAAAAACGACCAACAAGCAACTGGATAAGTCACATCAGAGCCACCAGTTTCACTGTTTCAAGCCTTGGCGCTGTTAGTGCAAGCTCCACTTTCTTTTACCCGAAGAAATTATTTTCTGCGTTAATTTATTGCGAACTGAACAGGAATTTTGTCGATATTTCTTGGTTTTAAACAATGAATGAGTCAGCACACTGCTATAATGTATATTAAATGTTTATGATACACACGCCTGACATGTGCTTTGCGAGTGCAACTAAACGGATCATTATGTTCGCCAAGCGAATGCTTTTGTGTTTAGGAAGCTCACCAGAGACGCAGTTACGAGCAATTCATCTGCAAAGCTTGAACGAGTGTGTATAACTCCCGTGCGTTCGCGTGGCTTGGCCTAAATATGCGCGTTCTGGCTCATACAAGCAACGTCCGTGCGAGAAAGGTTTTGGGCCTTTACACGGGACTGTTTCCTCATTTTCGGATAATAACTAACCAATTCACTTCTGGTTAACCACATATCATTCGGTTAAACAGTATAGGAAAACTGCAAATGGTTTTCAAGTGGAACAAGAAACGGTGCAAAAAGGGAACACCAGATTCTCGAGGCGTCGTATTCCTTATGCATGTTGCAGGTAATCTTAATTTCGAATTATCTGCTCCTTACACATAGCAAATGCCCTGATGCAAGCACAATCCAGAGCAGGCAATTTCAAGAATGGCGCGGGATCCATCGAATTGAAGCCGCTATGTTTGTGGATACCAACTGTACACCTTCCGCAACGCTTAGTTACACTGAAGAAAAAAAAGTATTAAAACAATAATCTAGTTACTCTTTCGAATGCCCCGTTTGCTTTATTTGACCCCAGGTGGTCGAAACTTCCGGATCCCTCTACTACGGCGTCTCTCGTAATCATACACTGGTTTTGGGACGTTAAACCCGACACATCAGTCAAATCAATTCTTTCTTTCAGTTCGAATGGGTAGAAAGCGTAATTGAATGTTCCCGATTCGCGCATACTGCAGACGCGTTGCACGCTCTGTCCAACGAGCCGCGCCATGCGGCCACAACAGGAAATCGGGCTTAAGGAGGCGAAGTTAAAAAAAAAGGACAGCGCGCCTATGCGGGTCGGTAGCAGTTAACCTTTAGCGAAAGCAGGCGGGTGAGATTAATGACGTGCCTCTCGGAGGCTATGAATAGTGTGGTGGCCTCGCTCCGCGGGGCCACCGACTTGATCGTTCGGCACAAATGTCCCTGTCGGGTCCGTCTGTGCACACACTTTTGACCGCCGCCGAATCGAAGGCCACGCAATCAATCGTTGAAATGCGTCATCAGGCCTGTCTGCCGCAGTTTACCGGTCAGCCTGTGCCCCGGAATCGAAGCCTGTATCCAAATCGCAGTTAGAGTTCGTTGCAATAACAAGCGCTCTTATTACGTTCGGAATATATTAGCGAACACAAGGGGTATGGTCGATGCACGAAAATCGAGAGAGGCAGTCTAGGCTTATGCAATACAAGCGAGAGATATCAAAGTGCCCCGGTATAGGGGCAATAATCAGTCGCACGTTTGCAGCGATATTTCCAGAGTGTCTGCAGCTTACACAATCTCACTGCTGTTTTGCAGCACTGTTGACTTTCATCCGACAGTGTTGCTGCAATATGCGCACTGTGACCATTTATGTGAGCCAATATGCAAGACTTATCGGCTCACATGGTTTATGAAGTGTTACGTGGCTCATCTGACGAATAATTTGTCTTCCAGCGGCGTCCTGAACACAAACGGTACTTAAATTCTCGTGACGTGAAATAATGGTGCAATGAAGCCACACGATTAAGAGTGCAGTTTCGTAAGAATAGAAAAGAAAATCGAAGTGAAGTTAAGGTGAATCGGCTTGCACTGAATTAATTCAACTAAAGAAAGAGAGATTCACGTGGATTAGTAGTTTATCGCACAACACAGGCTTTAACCTACAATTTAATTATTAGCAAAAGAAAGCCGATTTCCTGGCAGCTTCAACAATGAGATTACCCAATTTAGACTGCACTGTTTTGTCGTATGTTTTCATTACATTGAATCATCGTTTTCTACATAGTTTTGATTACAACTACGAAAAAAAAAGAATTTCAAAAAATGTTATGAATGTAGTGAAAATACCAATCAACTTGGCCCCTATTTCAAGCTTTAGTTGAAGTTGAATCACCGTGTTACTGTCGGGTAGATGATAATGTACCTCGATTGAGAAACATTTTACACTGTGTACATTTCCGCATGACCAGCCTAGTTAAATGCTAGTAGGCTTGTGCTAAATTTATACACACCGCAGATCAATTATACTTAGCGCCAAGGCCTGCATAGTGTTCAGAGGAACCAGAATTTGTATTTGCAAGCATGTATTTTCATAGGCGTCAGTCTAACGTGGCATGTCGCCGTAGGAATCTTCGATGTATAAAAAAAAGCTAACCTAAACAGGAAAGATACCAACTTGCGCACTAAATAGATGTTCTACTTATCTATATTCTTTCTTATCTGCTAATATGTTTGCCTCTCTAAAATCTTTTAATCATATTCTACATCTTTATAAACAGTAGCCTACCAGCGGTTATGTACGTGCAGACAAAAATCTGTTTGTTTAAATGAATACTCTATCCCTCCATCTCTCTTTGAAACAAAAACTTTGGTTGTGGCCGGTTGGGTTCGTGCCTCGAAAAATAAAACAGACATCAATCATGTTTCAAGACCAAAGGTCTCGCGAAAGCGTGCAATCTAAACGATTCTAATGTAATGGGGAGAAATAGAAACCGCAAACAAACATTTGCGAAAGAATCCATCAAACTGCGCATTTATATCAACGTGAAATGAGAGGGTCGAGGACACTCTGGATAATTGCATTGCGTTGATGGCAAAATCTATCTGCTCCTATGGTATTCCTGTTGGTGAAATACAAGCCCATTGCGGTTACATAAGGCGGTTGGCTCTTCAGATTGTTATACTATGTATGCAGAGCCTCTCCACACTATGTATATATATATATATATATATATATATATATATATATATATATATATATATATATATATATATATATATATATATATATATATATATATATATATATATATATATATATATATATATATATATATATATATATATATATATATATATAATGTCCAACCACGTGCAGTAATGGATGGTAATGTGATAATCAAACGATGTTCGAGCTGCGATGCCCTTAGGGATGAGAAATCGAAAGTTTGTTATAGTTGTCATAGCAACGAACATTCAGTTCATTCCGCACAAAATAGGGAATGATATGATTGCAGCATAACACGAAAGACGGAGTGAATGCACTTGATGCAGCCGATACTGATACCCCAATAAAAAAGCAAAACGTACAGGAATATAAAAATGGCCAACCTTGCTAGCCAGCTTACACGGTTCGTGCAGTAATAGCGTTCGCTGACGCTGCGATCTGTTATCAGCGGCAGTCTGACCGTCTGACGATAACTATTTTCGCACAAGTAGTTTCCAATTTTCATTAATTTCTCATCAAGATTGTAGAGACAGGTTTGCGAAAGGCTTACCCTAAGAAGTGACAGGGAAGGGACGCGACGTTCTCCACTGCCGTAGCGTCTTCGTGTGCGACGGCAGTGGAGAACGTCGCGTCCCTTCCCGGTCACTTCGTAGGGTAAGCCTTTTGCAAATCTATCTCCACATAAGTGGCACCCAACGTGGCGCCCGAATCCATGACCCTGAGATTAGGAGTCTCGTGCTTTACCGACTGAGCTAACCGGACAAGGAGGCTGTCACGGGCGGCCAATGAGGATTGGCAAAGCACCGTGACGTCTGCTAGCGTGACGTGAGGGAAAGGCGTTGTCCGGGCATGTTCGATCACTCGTCTCCGTGCAGGAAAAACCGACACAGGGTTCGCACCAGACAAAAAGGCCTGGCAGCGAAACCACGGTGGCCATGTTCCTGACGCTCGAGCAACACGCAGTGAGCACTCGCGTAAGCTGGGGAACGAGGCGCCAAAGACGAGGGTGCACTTGATTTCCACAAGATTCTCTTAACCTCCCCTGCTTGCTTATTGGTATATAATTCATGGTGAAACAAGCACAAAAATACGCACACTCAGAGAGGACACAGATAAGCACTTACTAACGCTTTTTTGGGTTTTTTTTCACATTTTCTTTTCTTAGTTCTTGACACGTGTTTGTTTGCGGTTGTGGGCACGTGCATATTTTGTTATATCACGTTGTTGATGATGACAGGGGAAGTCGGGAACGACGTACATGTGTGTGATGTATTTATTAGTGTTCGCTTCGAAATAAAATTTTCAGTTGCTAGTAAGCGCTTGTCTTTGTCCTCTCTGAGTGTGTCTTTGTCCTCTCTGAGTTTGCGCTTGTTTCATCATGAACCTTTACCAACATGCCCAACTGGCAGTCATCCTAAATGGTATATAATGTTAAAGCCTTTCTTGGTGAGTTAGGTTGTTGCCATGTTAGATTACGAGTTAACAAGTGAACTAGAGAATGAATGTATGGATGAAAGAATGGAGGGACGATGAAAGGAATGAAGGAAGGAAAGAACGAAGAATTGAAGAATGAAAGGAAGGTACAAAACACGTTCAAAAGTTTATTTTGACATCAAGTGCCCTCTGAAAACATCGAAGAGAATTGCATGAACGGCCTACCGTAAAGTGACGCGTGGGTCACAGAGTCGTCCGCTATAATCGAATGCATTGTTCTCTGAACGTAATTTATGTATTTGATACAAAAGCATCCGAAGCAGTAACATTTTTATATGCTTACTTCAAAGTTCTGCCCTTACCGCACTTTTTACCCCTTCGGTTACACTGAGCAGGATTGCATCACTGCTACTTTTGTGTTACTCCTTATATACGAATACTACCTCTTGCTTCATTCAAAATAAGTTATTGCCAACAAGGTAATCTCCCGGTTTGCCAAATTGTCTAGTTGCTCAGCGCCACACAGGTTTTCTTTACGTGTTTCTCACACTCGTGCAACGGCAGCAAATGGACGTCCAATTACCAAATAGGTGCTCGAAGTGTCAATAATTAACGCCCTCAAGAAGCTGTTTGGTTTAAATGATTAAGACAGAAAACTTAAAGGGAAAACAGGTGTACCTCGCAAAACAAACGAAACCTTGAACTGTTCGCGATAATTATACACTAAGTTCCGACATTTGTGGTTGCGTAAAAACTCAGCAATGTATGTACGAGTGCTATAGAATTTTCACATTCATGGGATCGGCGAAAACGCATTCGCATAGACAGACGTAATTTATGGAAGTACGTAAGGGACACGCGGGGTCACCGACTAACTCAAAAATGACGAAAAATATAGTACTACAGCGTACATGCGGTGTTCATGCCACCCTCTCGTGAACCCGGCTATCAAAATTTTGACGTGTTTTCGGCCCTTGCACTGGCTGCCATCACCAACGTGAACGTATACCTAAGACTTAATCATGAATTCCTGCGTGCCACAGGAAACGGAAAAGACGCTACACATCAGCATATAAGAGGCTCAAACAGCGAAGAAGCAGTGATGTGAAATATACTTCAGGCCGGAACCCACCTGCATGGAACGATGCCTCACGCCATCTATCCGCTGACCAACGACTGGCACTGCAAGACGTGCCCAGCCAGAACCTTGCGTCCTGTGGATCTGTGGTGTGAGAATAACACGCTCAGCCACTGGCAACACCACCATCATCTGGCCTAACGAAGCTGAACCAGAAGAACAACAATTATGAGACCAGTGGGAGACACTGCTGCTGACGCAAAACGTATACGGAATCTACTGTGGCTCTTGGGAAATGCTCGGAGGGCAGCGACGAGCCTGGGCTACCTGGACTGAAGAGGCCACCCACCTTTAGGCTCAAGCCTGATGGCTTAATGAGGTTTATTGCTCTCATTATCGCACACGTTTGTGAGCGTATTTATTTGCGATAGCTATTCAATGGATACTCTTGGCTGATTTTTTGCCGTCGCCGTCATGTCCCGGACATGTATAAGCATGTAAATATTTATAAAAGGCACAAAAAAAAAGGACGAAGGCACTCAACGAAGATTCGAACCAGCGACCCTTCGCTTTTCAGCGCGCTGCATTAACCAACTTGGCCAGGCCGCTAATACTATCCATTGCACGAACAACGGCGAGCTATGTGCCCCATTTACCACTGGCGCTTACTCTGAGTGATCTTGAAAGAAACATTCTTCATCAAATAATGTACTTTCTTTGGTCAAGCCATACATGCTCTTTCTAGACATTGACGTGTCCGATGGCGGGATTAATGGAGGTGTAGGTTTACTGAAGCACATACATTCGGATGAAAGGGACGTTCCAAAATATCTCTAGCTCCACTTTTACTCTGAAACAACAGGAAATATTGCTTGCATCAAGTCCAGGACTATTTATCTCTCTTCTTCTCTTTAGCTTTTTCATGTCCTTTACACCGATACGTTTACGTAAAAGGACTATCTTCGGACGATCTTGTCGGGAGCCATTTTCAGTTTCGCCAGGTGTTACGTTACACTAGCCAAACTCGTCGCCGAGGTTTATTTCACAGTGGCTGAGTTTCTTACACTCTACTAGGACAGTATGCTTAGCATTGTGTCAAGGATGCTATCGCTTTTACGCTGTAGTGATAAGAGAGAGTAAGGCAAAACAAGGAGCGGGGTGCGTACGAGTGGAGCGCCGATGTCACCCCCGTTCCCTTGCGTCGCTATACGCGGTGCGTGAGGCTGAAATAACCCCCGGTTGGAAGTGGCGGCCGTCGTATCGGCAGTATGCACATTGATCGCCCCACTTCCTTTGTTTCACGTCTTGGTTTCCCGCTTTAGAAGTCCGTCTGGTGGCACCAGGCAAATCGGTGAATAGGAAAAAAAGACAGGCGACTGAGTGGCACTAGCGTACACGTACATATGGATTTGTAGAACTGGTAACAATAGATTTCTTTCACCATCCATAAAGAAGGCATTAGCAACTAACACGGAATGCCTGCCATGCATCTGTTTATAGCAATCTCAACAGATCAGTATATTGTCACATGGTGATGCGCATGGCACGGACAACACAATGCGAAATAAGAAGCAAAAAAGATTATCTAACGCATAGGGCATACCCCTTGATGACTTCTATCGTCATGAATACAGTAGCACAACGGGTGGAAAAGAGAACTAGAAAAAGCGCCAGTGCTGTTGTGTTCGTTTGGTTATGCTATGTGAATGCGCAGTTTCTTGCTCTGCATGTGTGTTGTTTCAACTATGGCACTCCTGCATGCACTGCACTATAGCGCATTTAAGGTTGTAGCACAGTAAGCAAACAAAGTCGGAAAAAATCGCTACACCCTCAAAGGAGCACAAGAAAACAAATAAAACACACAGACAACACAAGCAAATAAAAGACGAGCAAACAAACCCGGCTTGGTTTCATACCATTCGTCATGTGCACTGGATGAATAATTTCTCTTCAATAACAAAGGAAGATATGCTGCGTTTTCTACGCACGACACATGGTCGTGCGTGGTTGCCATGCATTGAGTTCATTTAGTGTCTTTTTTTCATAATTTTTCTCATTGAAGTGCTTTCTTGCTCGCCTTCGACGTTTCTGCTGACTATCCTTTCATTCAACACCTTTATGTGTTGAAGGCTGTTTAATAACTTATTTCCGACTATCCAAGCTTCCTTACTGTGTGCTTATTAACTAAACGGTGAGCAGTCATCTTTTCTGATGAATCATCGCATAAAGGATGCACACACGTACACATAAAAAAAATGACGCAAACACAAGCGTTGGACTGCTATTGACCCCAGATGGACTGCGCTTGTGTTTGCGTCATTCTTCTGTGCATGTGAGTGCGTACTTTATGCGATGATTCACCGAATCGAAACTTTGCAGGTGCAACAGTGAAAATCAGTCACAGACGATTTGAATTCCCAATTCGCGCGTACGTTCACGCTGCGTAGTGAGCTGCGAGAGCAGTACTTTAGAAAATGTAGGTGCAATGTTGTCGTGAGGTCGCAGACGCACGGACGCACGGACGCAGGAAGATTGGAATTGGAGAAACGCTCGCCGTCTGTTGTGTGTTCTCGTACTCCCAGTTCGCTGAACGAATATGAACTATACAACTAGCTTACTTGTCTACCCTGTCGAACGTAAATGAATCGCATGATTTATAATCAAAGTGGTCGTATTTGGCACTTGACAAAAGCGGAAGCTATAGGATGAGTTGCCTGCTGTCGTTTCCAGGTGTGTCTCGCTGTGCTTCTTAACGCTTGCCTACTTGCGTGAAAAGAGCAATTCCGGTGGAAGAACTACCGGCACGTTTTCTAACGTAGTCCGCCGTAGTGGATGCAGTGCATAGTTATGGCGTTCTGCCGCTAACCAGAAGGTCGCGGTTTCGATCCCGGCTGTGGCGGTCGCATTTCGGTGGAAGCGGCATACTATAGATATGACCAGTGTGTACTGTGCTACGGCACTGCACGTGAAAGAACAACAGATAATCAAAATTTCTGGAGCCCTCCACTATACGGTGTCTCTCGTAATCGTAGCATGGTTTGAGGGCGTTAAACTTCAGGTATTATTAAGGTTATTATTATTATTATTATTATTATTATTATTATTATTATTATTATTATTATTATTATTATTATTATTATTATTATTATTATTATTATTATTATTATTATTATTATTATTATTATTATTATTATTATTATTATTATTATTATTATATAGGATGGCGATGCAAAGCAGATGAAGCGCCATATTTATGTTGCTTTAATGTAATTGAACTGCCGCTCTGTGTTCAGTATCGATTTGATACTTGTACACCTGTAAAAGTAACATGTCGATGGATGAAATTCGTGCAACTATTGGGAACTAAGCACAAGTAGGGGCTATAAGGCGAAAAATAAATCGGCATTACTGAGGTACAAAAAAAACACGAATGCGATCGAATAATGTATAGATTACCCCTGCAGTGATAAAACTTGCTTATATCCGTCTGAACAATACTAACCATTGACTTGATAGCGTAATAAATTTGTAATACATAATATACTGGGAATTTCCCATCCCCACGATTCCTTTTAGTTTAATGCTTACACGCAATGAGTGGGAGCTGTGCAGAGAGTGTTAGGGTATATGCGGCGTTGTTTTCACATATATAGAAACGAAACGGCGCCGGGCTGTGCGCTGTGACGTCTACTAACGCGGAGATATGAGAGGTGTGAACTACGTGCACTTTTAAGCAAGCGTTCGCCTATCCTTTTGGGGCTATAGATTTTTGTCCTCTTGGATGCTAACGATTGAGAGCATACTTAAGGTTACATAACACCAAGATCACTTTGTGTAGCAGAAGCAAAACAAATAACTTTGAACACGCTTTAACCTCGACTTCAAGTGTAGAACGCGATATCCTAACCGGGCTCCGTTCGCATCCCCCTCTAAATCGATAGCCAATAGATTCGATCGCCTCTCCATCGACGCCATGCCGCAAAGAAAGGAAGGTCTGTGCACGTAACATTGGCAGCTTCAAATCATCTATAGAATACCTTCTGCGAGTACAATTGGGAAGAGCCTACTGTATGCCATAATTATCTTTCGCTAATTGGTGAGGTATGCTCCGTAAGGCAGCACGTGAACCCACGCCGCCGTGCACTATGATTAATTATGTCCATGTTCGTTGTAATTGGTGGGCCTTTTGAAACAGCCCGTCCTGCAATCCACGTGTTTTTGCGCCTGGTGCAATTGTACGCTTCGACCGCACAATATTACAGCGCCAAGCACACTTCTCGCAGTACATTACATTAGTATAGGTTTTTCCGCAGCAGTTCCAAGCAGTAGTGTGTCTCTGGGGCAGAACACCTGGTGTCCACGTTCAAGTCCTGGGTTTGATTCCCACTCGAACTGAGTATTCTTATTATTTATTTGTCTCATTTTTCAAATTTTCGCTCACATAAAACGCTGATTTTCTTCTCGCATATATCGTCGCCGACCCCGAAATATCTGTGAAACGAGCTGTTTAACGCTGTCGTGTTAAAACTGCCAGTTTTGGGGGAATTGCTCACTGAAACTGTGGAAACGCAACTTACAACACAATGAGGGCAGAGTACAAATGAAAGGCAGTGATCTGTAATTGAGCCTTGGCTTTGCCGTATGCGAAGCAGCTACGAATATTAACGCAATGTTATAACGTTGCGTTAATACATTTCGAATGCACCAGACTCGCATGAAGAGGCCTAAGAAATAGAGAAAGAGGTGAGAACGGGCTGTCGCTGTGCCCCTTGCTCACCCACACCTAGAACTCACAATGTCTATATATATATCTCCTGTTTTTGCGGCACAGTGCGTGACCATCGATCTACTGCCCCGCTGGTTGACACATGACACCTCGGTGTCCGAAGGCTGAACGCTCCCGAGATTGGGCCGCGAAATGCGGGCGCTGTCACCACTGCTTGCGCAGGACGAGGTTTGAGGGACGAACCTATACAATACCGTCTCCCTCAGATATAATCAACGGTGAACCGGGGTGAAACATTAACCCCCACCAGCGGCCTCGTGCACTGCACACGTCACCAGATTTGTGCGCACTGTTGTTTCAGGGAAAGAACGGGTACAAAGTGATCTTTCGAGGCACATTAAGGCATATATAAAACCATTAAGGCATTAAAACCATTAAGGCAACTATTAAGGCATATATAAAAAGCGAATGTTTCGAACTGCACACGTATACGATGTTATGCGCTTAATACGGTCAATGGCGCGTCTCATACGCTGCTTAATGCGGGCAGTTCTTTCTCGCGCTCCCTGCTTGTAAGACCTGAACGAACGCGCTTCGTAGCGCTTTGGTTATACTTAGAGAATTACACAGCGATGGACTCTGCGCACCGCCTCGCTAAAACTGTGCATCTATTTGAAAGCAGACTACACTCAATTTCATTCGTCAAGTGCAACGCTGTTGAGGCTAGGTCAACTAAATGTGCAAGTTCGCGCGTCTCTAGCTTGGATTTTATCGCTGTAAACGTGGCCTCTGAGATTGGTGCCGGCTTAACGCTAGCGGAACCGATCGCGGAGGTCAGAACATGTACACGAACACACTCGACAACGACCGATCGACAACCGTACATATATAACGTGTTTCGCATGACATGTGGTAAAATTATTGTCTTGGTGCGAATACGTATACTGCAAAGAGTCTCGCTATGCTTCCGTATAGTGTTGTACCGTGTACATGAAATAGAGTGCATGCACGGAGTTAGTTTAAGACAGGTTGGATTAAGAACTTGAGTGCAGCTTGGCACTGCCGTGGCACTGCTAATCCTTCAGCGCCTTGAAGGCCGAATCATTGTCTCTTTCCAATGAAATTCCATTTTTTTTATCTGCCAAGTCTCACGAAATCACATACTTGCGCAGTGCATACGCCACCGAAGTGGCGGAACAACTCGACGCATGCACAATCACCCGGGCCTTGGGTCTGAGTAAACTCTGAACACTGCCCGGCGCTGTGGAAACGTCCACCAAATAAACTCGATGTGAAACCGCAGCCCCGTTTTGTGAGTTATAGTTCCCTTTCGCGAAGCAGACGTAATGTATGGATTAGAATGTCTGGCTTGGAAAATGCACGTTCGATAAAAAAATTGGGCATCTTTATTGCATCAGGTCGTCTCATGGCACAATCGAAGCGTGTCTCGCAACATAAAAACAATTATATTCGCCTTTTTAGTGGCTGATTACTGCGGTTGACCGAGAAAAAAAGAAGAAAAAAAACAAGCAAATCTGTAGAGGTTGTGCCACCACGATAATCAATTTGAACCGCCCTGCATCCTTCTTTATAAAGGTGCTCGAACAAAAAGAGCAAGCCATGATGTGAGATTGCAATTTTTATCAAGTCGCTTAGCTTAGCTCCCCGCCTTTTATACTAAAACGAATGATCCTATGCTTGTTCTCCGTTAGCCACGCTGCAGTTTCAGCAGCGCAATTAACCAACCATGCGCATGTAACGAAAATGAGCCTTGAATCGTGTGTTCCGTGTTCGAAAAAAATTATTTTTTTTACGATAAACTTAGTTTTAATTCTACATGTATAAAAATATGTGCAAAACCGCCAAAATGATCGCTGAATAATTGCTCATAAATAATTGTTACGCCAAATAACACGTAGAATTGCGAAAAGTATAAAATTCTGTAATGAGTAATTTTTGACTCACCAGAAAAATAGATGCAGATTTATGCATACCCGCATTAATTGTAACCATTTTTTCTCGTTTTTTTTCGTCTCTTATTGCTTGCGCGTTTCTGCGTTCGGTTTCACATTTTCATTCCTACATCTCTATTTCGGAGCCACGCGCGAACTATTTCATCTCTTATATTTATGTCATGCGTGCAATATGACACACTCGCGAATATTACCAAAAAAAAGGGGGTCGGTTTCAAGCGATGCTTCTCGCAATATAATTAAAACGGCCAGACTACGAACCTGCCGCCCGTGTCTACACCAAAGACCTACGCGATCATTTCAATTGTTTGGTGAGGACATTGTTTGCGCGGATCTTCCGCGGTCATTTGCGGCGCTGCACCGATAGAATCGTCCGGCGGGCGAGGGCCGATACGTACGCACGCAGTTTATTTCCGTCGCTGGATCCATAATGGCGCCTCGCTTGCTCTTTGTTGTTGCTGTACTCGCTTTCGAGGCGTTGCGCGTGTGCTCGCGAACTGAGGAGCGGCGTTCTCTCGCCGGTTTTCTCTCACCCCGCCCCATCTGCCTCGACGGCACAGCCACGGGTTCTTTTGTTGGACCCGGCGCTTATCTTTGGGGCTGCCCATTTTTTGGACAGGCTCTCGCTTATCGTCGCCCCCGCTGGTACACGACGGCGACAGCGCCCTTAATGAAGAAGAGGAAGCGGTGAACGGCGTGCAACTACAAACTGACAAATAACCGCATCTATAGCACAGTCTCCACCTTCACACGTTTCTTCGCCTAAAGAAATGAAAGTGAAGAAACAAAGGGAAATAAACGAGGAAAATAAAATTACACCAGCGCTGAGAGCAAGCCAATTAAACGAGGACGGTTAATTCACGCGTACACAGATAAAATGGTGGTTATTGAAGGCCTTGTAGATGCCTCGCGAAACGCACAAATTGACCTTTGGCGTCCCGCGTTGAGCTCGTTAACGCGAGAGACGCAGAATATTATCACGCGAAGATGTCACCATACGACGTCGTCGAAAATTTGCATATCACCGAAATGTGTGGCGTCATCATCACGGCCTCCTCATGCCTGTATAGTGTCATATAAATGCACTAGAGGTAATTTTGGCACTAGTGTCTATGGAAGCTGCAACACACGGCGCTTCAGCGAGCATGGGAACGATGGGTGGTACACGGGTTTGTTTAATCTTAGTACTTTTGGCTTCGTTTCGGTTCGCGTATGTTGAAGCTGTTTTGTTACGAAACGAAAAATCAGCAAATACTCAGCAGTCGCGTTTTACCACCTTAGTAATTTAGGCTTACCATTTCAACTCAGTTATTGTAGCGAAATATGGGGCTTTACTTATCTAACGTATATAGCACCGATCATACGATTGCAAAAACGCGCCTTAAGAATTATTACGGCATCGTCCTCTTGTTGCCCAAGCTCAGATTTGTTTTCATCTACTCAGATACTGCCTTTCACGTCTCAGCGAAATTATAAAACCGCGGTGTTGATAAATTCTATCATTAACACCAATTTTCCACTACCTGTGAGTGCGTTTTCTACACCGACCCGTAACACAAGGCATGCAGGCAACGGCAACTTCAACCTCCCTACTTGTAGGAATGTATATGGCGAACGGTTAATACGATTCACTGGTGCTAAAATCTGGAACACAATTCCACTTGAAATTAAACTTGCCCGCAACTTTAAATTCACTTGTAAAATGCATTTTGTAAGTTTTTCATGTTCTTAACCAAAGTTAAGCTCACGTCCACACTTTTTTACGACTCATCTGGCATAGTTCTTTTTCTTTCCTTCTTTTTGTTTCTAGTTCTGAAGTGAGTTCGATTGTATTGATTTCTTCAACGCAGTTAATTTTGTGCACAAATTGTGCTAAATATTTTGTGGTATCACTATCTTCTGTATTGTTACAATGTATGCCTTTAGTTCTTTATCACTTGTGTACTAAAGTATTTGCAGCAATTTAGCATTTATTGTCATGTGTATTTAATTCAATAAAATATACCTTAAAAACTACCCTGTCATTGAATTTGTGTATAGATTCATAATCATATTAACTGCACCTCTGCTCCAGACATGTAATAAAATAATCATGTAATAGATTGGACGACTGACTAGCCACACAGGCTAATGGTCCAAATACTTTTGTAACCATGTTTTTGTATTACGTTGATTGAATAAACACTGATGATGATGATGATGAATAGCGTAAAAAAAAATCGGGTCACAATGTCCAAAAGAATTCGTTCTTTCCTTCGAAACAAAACTGAAACACAGCGATGAACGAAGCCAAGAGTGCCACTCGAGACCAGCAAGTACGAAGACTAGGCAAATGCGTGTACTACCAGTCATTTCCGTGGTCCCTGAGCGATCGCAGCGCCAGAGTCTTCTCTGGTTAATTTTAGGAAACTCTGTGCTTATGACTTGACGTCGCATAGTGACGCCATCACATGAAGTCGTCGCTAGATAGTAGGTGTGCCGATCATGGAGGCAACACAAAACCAGGTGAGGTGCAAAAGGCTTGCAATGCCTTGAATCCCGAAGGCAATGCGAAGCCAGATTAGGTGCAGGAATGTTTCGAAGTGGATAGGGTGAAGGATTAGTACATGGACTGAGATGTAAAATACGAAGCTTTTCAGTTTTGAGTAACCTTAGGCGAATACATCAAAGACCCTGCGAGTATATTTTTTCATTCAGAAGCAGAGTATAAATAATAATCAACCTAATGCATCGGGCTGAAATTCTCAGCAAGGGTGCAAATTAGAGTGGAGGAAGAGTTTGTTGAAATAAACCCCGAAAGGGGCCCGTCTTAGCCGAGTGGGCCCTTTAGCACGCTCATCTGCACAAAGGAGGGACGCTGCAGAAGGAAGGATGCTGAGTACTGATTATGGAATCAGGCATGCAATGCGTACTGCTGCCCTGCTACAGGGACGAGTTTGAAGTTGTGGAATTGTTTCTAAACTCGAAGGCCTGACCATTATTGCACACCTTGGCACAGACTCACGAAAAAGTCCTTGAATAGGCAAAACAGTCAACCGTTCATGAAGGCGCCAGCCTGTTTGCCCTATGTACGACTTTACGAAAGCTATATGAGCAAAATTTAACGATATCTGGTGGCGCGCACTTTTTCTTCTACTTCATGAAGCGCAAGAGTGAGCCGATGCATCGCGAAGCCAGGATTCCAGGTAGAAGCCAGAAAAAAAGCATGTCGTGAACACTGGGAAGCGTAGAATACGAAAAAAGAAGGAAAACAATGGATAGGGTTAGGAAATTGTTCATCACCCTTTATAAAAACGAGGTAAGGTTTTCAAACAATGAAAACACGTCGATAGCCTGGTCAACAATCTTGTCTGCACATCACTATAATACATATATCGTTGATTGATATGGGGGAGGGGGAGGTTAACGTCCCAAAACCACCATATGATTATAAGAGACGCCGTAATGGAGGGCTCCGGAAATTTCGACCACCTGAGGTTCTTTAACGTGCACCCAAATCTGAGCACACGGGCCTACAACATTTCCGCCTCCATCGGAAATGCAACCGCCACAGCCGGGATTTGATCCCGCGACCTGTGGGTCAGCAGCCGAGTACCTTAGCCACTAGACCACCGTGGCGGGGCTACCTATATTATAGCAACCTGGTCCAACAAAGCGTTTGTTAACATGGGTACTGGGATGATTTTGTCTTGGAAAAGGGGGGAAGGCGGAGATGAAAACCTCTCTTGCTTCACGGCTGAGGTAGAGGGGCTCTACGGATATAGCTTAGGTGCATGAGAAGCAAGTACCCCTGTGCAACCCCTTGCGACGCCCATGGTTGCTAGTAGCGCTTGTCCAGTCGTCTCTCCTGTGTATGTATCTTTCAGCGCTAAAACGAAGACAAGTTCCCATGTGTTCGGACGGAACGACGCAAAATGTGCTCATCATTTGACATTGCGGAACAATGCCGAGTCTGGTCCCCGGCGTTTGGACTAGACACACCAGTAATACCCTAGCAGTGAGGGCAAACAGAATGACTGAATGATTACATTATTACAAGAAAAAAAGAAAGAAGAGAAGCATGTTCGAGTGAACAATTGTGCGATGCTGAACGAATGAAATTGCAAGGCTTAGCGAGAGTTGTCTTATACTATCGGTTGCTATGCGAATATTCAAGAACCCCGACTGTCCTACAATTGAGCAGGCATACAGTGAGAGAAACCGAAAGCAAACGTTCTCGACGAAGGCAACAGCGTAAAATAGAACGTGCACGCCATGGTTTCTTGGCATTCCACGCCGATCTCAGCCGGCTATTCATTCAACGCGCCTATATCGTCGGAGTGTGCGCTCCGTGCACGATGGAAAAAGACGTCATATCCTTTCCCATAAGGTTCGCGTTTGCAAAACTGGGTCGGTTGGTCAAGTTATGAAGCAGCGAGAAAGCCCGCGATTCCATGCAGCAGAACTTCCCCTCCCTTACACCAAATGCCTCCTTCTTTTCTTTTTTTTTTTCACCCCTGCTTTGCTCTGCTTTTATGTCTCTCCAAAAGGAGCGCCAGATAATGCATATTGTGCAAAGAAATGCATGACTTCAAAGATGGCGGCGGGCGCGTTCTGCATCGCTCTTCAATTTTTATGCACTTTTCATTTCTATATGAGTGTGTTCGTTCTAAGAATGAACCTAACTAGGCATCTTTCTTTCTTTCTTTCTTTCTTTCTTTCTTTCTTTCTTTCTTTCTTTCTTTCTTTCTTTCTTTCTTTCTTTCTTCCTTTCTTTCTTTCTTTCTCTCTCTTCCTCTCTCTCTTTCTTTCTTCAGTGCCTTGTATACGCGTGCTATGCATTTCGCGTTTTCATCTTTTTTTTTTCTCTCACGGTTCCTCTACTCCATTGAAATGAAGCTAAGATGACATAATGAATGCCTTTCGCAAAAGGAAACAAACTGCTTTTCATAGAGACCGACAAGGCGTCATTAGGCACACGACCATTGTGAAATATACAACAGGCCGCAGCCATTTCTGCTTCAAGTTTTCTCTCTATAAAGTGACCGAAAGTTCCCATTTTTTCTTTTTTTTGGGGGGGGGGGGGGGGTATTGTAAAACTATTATTTCCGTTTTTGCCTATTTACTTACAAGATACAATATGCAATATTCATCGCGCATGTATAAATGCGAGGAAATTTATTTTCTGTTTCGTTCACAGAATTGGTTTACATTTAATAAAGAAAACCTGAGAACCACTTGGCGCATAACTTCTTAAAAATTGCAAACCAACATGACCTCGTGACCTTTATTCAGTTTTATCACTTAAATGAGAAAATGATGAATAGATCAGCTAGGATAGTTAAGTTGAAAACACCACTGAGAACAGAAACGTCCAACTGAAATTTAAAGCCGCATTCGTCCGGTCTTTCTGCTTCCAGCAGGGCGTGAGCTTCAGCACCGACATCCCGGTTATAGCTACGTTCAAGAATCGTCAGTGATCTCACAGCGAAAGATAAGTGTATGCGGGATATACGAACGGTTTTAAATCCTCTTGTTCATCGAGCTTCATTGGTTATACGTGTGCGAATGTTTCAGCTTTCGCTGTTGTTGTTGTTGTTGTTGTTGTTGTTGTTGTTGTTGTTGTTGTTGTTGTTGTTGTTGTTGTTGTTGTTGTTGTTGTTGTTGTTGTTGTTGTTGTTGTTGTTGTTGTTGTTGTTAGTGAAATCCTGGCGTGTGCGTCACTTTCGATAGCGAAAACAATTGCCGTCACGATGTCACATGGACGACAGCATGCTGTGACAGCACGGCAGAGGAAACACTTTTGTTTTTTTGTGGATGTCAAGCCGCGCGTGCTACAGGAAAACACAGCAGCGAACTCTATCAGCGTGGAAGCTTGGTTGTGTTGGTGTAGTGCATCACCAAACAAATATACAGCTCGAAATAAACGAATGCAGGAAGGCCCAGCACGCATATACACTGCGCTGTGCTCGTGTGTCAGTCTTTCTTGTCGTCATTTAATTCGCCCCGAACTCTTCCTCGCTGTTTCGCGCTATAGAATTACCCCTAGATCGTATATTCCACTGAATACCTCTTTACTGTGACTTTGCAGGCAACGACTTAGGTGATGCTGTTGCAAAAATCACCGTACATGATGGTGATTCTATTCCCTCGAAGTGACGTCAACTCTTCGTTGAGATCGCCTGTGAATAAGTGCACGCCAACTTGCTGGTATAACCAAGATCATCGGTGCACGTGTCTGCTGGAGACAGACCTTCACATGACCTTTCGCTTTTCGGCTAACATAAACCGAAGGCCCGCCAGTGTGCTACACCGGACTCGTCTGGCCGTCGACGTCACTTGAGGCTACGTGCACCTTATCCGCTGTGTGGTTAGCCCGATCCAAGGAGTTTATAAAATTTTTTATAACCTTTTTGGCCCGAAGCTTCAGCGCTCCCAAATGGATGAGACCTTAACACGTGTGCTTGCGGCTGCCTTCAACTGGTAGCTTAGTTTATAGAGCATCGGACGCGTTATTCGAAGGCTCCAGGTTTGGTCCCTGCCCACAGCAGGTTTTCATCCACTTTTTCTTATTCACATTTACATTTAAATTATTTCTAATAGTGCTCCCTATACTTTTCTTGGAATAACTCTCTGTCAGTTCTCATTAATATTGTTTCTAACAAAGAAAAAAAAGCCCGTAGGTTTACCCTTCTTTTTTCATTCATAGCGAGGGTCCTGTTCTGGCAGACGTGGCACCTTCAGGTGGTATGTGAACAATTATAATGATGAGTAGTTTTTTTAGTGGCGCAAGGGCCAATTGATGGCCAAAGAGCGCCATTTCAGTTGACTACAGATATGAACAATGATATGGTGCGTGGCTGTAAAGGGGCCTTAAAACTCCTCGCTCTAACGCGGGTTAAAACATGAAAGTAATAAAATCATGACAGTGGCGTGACATAAGTGTAGTGATAGAAGATGGCAAAATGTCATGATAATAAAACCATGATGAAGATGTAGTCACCGCAGCCACGACCACTCTATAGGGGTCGTGCTACGGATGACCTCGAAATATCGGGTGAAAGCTTTGCTCATCTTTTAAAAACGTAAAAAGTGCTTGCAGTTTAAAAAGCGGATCCCTACCGATGAGCATCCCAGGGTGTAGAGGGAGCTGCTGTCGGTAGGGCAGTAAAAAGTGCTTTTTCCTTAGAGCATCTAGCTCATTGCACTGGACGAGAATGTGGAGAACCGTAAGGGGCTCTCCACATCTCTCACAATATGGTGGATCGTCGATAGACAGAAGAAATGAATGTGTAGAATGTGTATGTCCTGTTCTAAGCCTTGTTAGTATTACTTCTGTGTGTCGTGATTTTGATAGTGGTGGCCAATAACCTAGTTGCGGCTTAATAGCATGGAGTTTATTATCTGTGTGTTTATCCCACATGCTCTGCCAATACCCCCTGAGCTTTCGTTTTATAAAAGGTTTTAAGTCAAGTGCAGGGACTGGTGTTGATGCATTGGCAGTAGTGACATTGGCGCAAGCAGCCAGATTGTCGGCCAAAACGTTCCCTTGTATTTCACGGTGCCCTGGAACCCAGCAGACAACGACATGCTGTTTTGATGTGTAGAGTGTGCACAGAAGTGAGTAAAGTGACACCAGCACGGGGTTCTTGTGTTTTTTAGGAGTTTTCAGGGCTTTGACCACGCTTAGGGAATCTGTGTATATTACCGCGTTTTGTAATTTTATCTGTTTATTGTGTTTTACGACCGCCAGTATTGCGTAAGCTTCTCCTGTGAAAATGCTTGCATTAGGATGAAGAACGCCGGCCTCGGAAAAGGATTGGCCTATTGCTGCATATGACACAGAAGTGTTTGACTTTGACGCATCGGTAAAGAACTCAGGGCATGTGTATTTATGTTGTAGTTCTAGGAAGTATGTATGTATGTGTGCAAGTGCTGCGTGCTTTGTGACATCAACAAAAGAGACATCACAGTCTATAAGCTGCCACTGCCAGGGTGGCAGATATGTTGCAGGAGCCATCAAACTGTGTTCAAGAGGCACACCTGTCTCTTCGGCCAGGCTCCTTACACGCAGCGCGTAGGGCTGCCTAAACGAAGGACGGTTCTCGAACAAACCAGAACAAGACAAATCATCAATTGTGAAATGGGAAGGGTGTTTCTTGTCTGCCTTCACCTTCAAAAAGTACAAAAAGGACAGGGAACATCTTTGTGGGTGGAGCGACCATTCATTCGAATCCACGTACAGGCTCTCCACAGGGCTGGTGCGGAAAGCACCCGTAGAGAGGCGAATGCCTAGATGGTGGACAGGGTCGAGAATTTTCAAGGCTGATGGTGTTGCCGACTGATAAATTATAGCACCGTAATCTAGGCCTGTGCGTACGAGGCTTTTATATAAGTTAATTAAACATTTCCTGTCACTACCCCATGTAGTCCGTGACAACACTTTCAAAATGTTCATTGTTTTTAAGCACCTGTCCCTTAAATACCTGATGTGTGGGATGAACGTTAGCTTAGTGTCTAATATGAGACCGAGAAACTTGTGCTCGGTCTTCACTGACAGAGGTTGACCATGCAGGTCAATGTCGGGGTCAGAACAGAGGCCCCTCTTTCGGCCGAACAAGACACAAGTGCTCTTTTGCGCGTTGAGTATAAAACCATTCTCGTTTGCCCATTGAGATACCTTGTTCAACCCTAGTTGAACTTGACGTTGGCACATTGAGATGTTACACGATTTGTAACCAATCTGCACATCATCGACATATATGCAGTAAAAAATATTTCGTGGGAGAGACAGGTGCAAGGAATTCATTTTAACTATGAAAAGTGTGCAGCTCAATACACCTCCTTGTGGCACTCCTGTTTCTTGGACAAATACTCGAGATAAGACAGTGCCAACTTGAACACGGAATGTACGGTTGGACAGGTAGCTTTCGATAACTGTCAGCATTCTACCCCGCACACCTAAATGTGACAGGTCTCGCAATATGCCGAAGCGCCATGCAGTGTCATATGCCTTTTCCATATCGAGGAACACAGAAAGAAAAAATTGCTTATGAACAAAAGCGTCGCGAATTTGTGCTTCGATACGGACAAGGTGGTCAGTGGTGGACCGAGCCTCTCGAAAGCCACACTGGTATGGGTCAAGTAAGCCACTAATTTCAAGGAAGTGCATCAGGCGCCTGTTAATCATTTTTTCAAAGACTTTGCAAATACAGCTGGTCAATGCTATTGGCCTGTAGCTGGAAACTGAGGCCGGGTCCTTGCCTTGTTTTAGAATTGGGATAATGATAGCTTCCTTCCAGGCTGAGGGTAGCTCGCCAGAAGACCATATCGCATTATAAAGAGAGAGGAGAGCTTTCTGGGTTTCAGTGGGCAGATGTTTTAACATTTCATATGCCACACGGTCCGGGCCTGGGGCAGATTTATTGCAGCAGGCAAGTGAGGCCTGCAGTTCAGCCAAACAGAAAGGTTCGTTGTATGCCTCATGTGTTTTGGGCTTGCGCTCTAATCTCTGTTTTTCTATTGCGGTTTTGTATCGTCGGAACGCTTCACTATAGTGTGTTGAGCTGGAGACCTGTTCAAAGTGCGCTCCGAGAGTGTTTGCCTGGTCTTCCAAACTCTCCCCTTGTGTGTTCACTAGAGGAAGCGAATGTGCTCCTCGTCCTGCCACCTTACCAACCATGCTCCAGACTCTCGACTTATCTGTGTATGAGTTAATGCCCGATACAAATTTGGGCCAACTTTCTCTTCTCGCCTGTCGGCGCGTCCTCCTTGCTTGCGACTTGACGTTCTTAAAGTTTACGAGATTCTCGGCTGTGGGCGAGTCTCTAAGCAACCTCCATGCCTTATTTTGTTTTTTTCGAGCATCATGGCACTCATTATTCCACAATGGGACTCGTCGTTTGCTTGACGGTCCACATGTTTGGGGAATACATTTTGTTGCTGCATCAACCAAGAAAGCTGTAAAGTAGCATACAGCATCCTCTATGCTCAATGCCGCCATGTCAGTCCAAGATAAAAAAGTGATTTTCCGAAACTTTTCCCAATCGGCTTTGTCCGTGAGCCATTTGGGAACTTGTGCAGGACACGTATTTGTCATTGATGAGCTGATAACGATAGGCAAATGGTCACTACCATATGGATCATTAATAACTTCCCATTTAAGTAGAGGCAGGAGTGATGGGGATATTATGCTGAGGTCTATTGCTGAGTACGTATTGTTAGCAATGTTGTAGTATGTTGGCGCTTTCCGATTAAGCAGGCATGCACCGCGAGAAAAAAGAAGCTGTTCAATCAGGCGACCTCGAGCATCGCAGCGAGAGTCACCCCACAGATTGCTATGTGCATTGAAATCTCCCAGGAGAATATAAAGTTCTGGAAGTTCGTCTATGAGGGACTCGAATTTATGCTTTTCAAGACGGTGTTGTGGAGGTATGTAGAGAGAGCAGATGGTGACGAGCTTATTCAATAGAACTGCTCGAACAGCCACCGCCTCAAGAGATGTTTGTAGTGTTAGGTGTGTGCATGCAATCCCTTGATTTACTATAATGGCAACACCACCAGATGGCACAATGGCATCATTCCGGTCTTTCCGAAAAATAACGTAGTGACGTAAAAAGTTGGTGTGTTTCGGTTTCAGGTGTGTCTCTTGTACGCACAGCACCTTAGATGTATGTTTGTGTAAAAGTTCCTGGATATCGTCGAGGTTTCTACAGTCCTCTGACGTTCCACTGTAGTATTTGTGTCATTTTAATTTAGTGTGGTGCTGTGCATACAGAGGTGTTGCGTTAGTTTACAGGGCCTTTTGAGGGCCCTGTGATTCGAGGTTTTTCTTTTTTGGCGCGCTCCAAGGAGTTGTGCCTATCCTTCGGCGTCTGAGTCACCGGAGGAGTGGGACTTGTATCCATCACCTCTTGTGAGGTGATGGATGGTGCCTGCTGGGCAGGCACATTCACTGAACTTTCGGACCTGACTGCGCCTGCAGTGGTCCGAGGTTCAGCAGACACTAGGGTCTGCCGGCCCTGTTTGTCAGGTGGCGGAGCAGTACAGGCTGCTCCAGCCGGGGGCGCTGGCGGCACGACCGCGGCCACACACTGTGTGACATTCGCGGGTGCTGAGGCATGTGGCGCGGCGCCCCGGCGCGTCACATCTGCAAAGGAGGGATAAAATGGGTTGTGTATTGCGAAGCATTGCCGCGCTTCTTGGAATGTGAGATTGAATTTAACCTTGAGTTCTACTATTTGTTTCTCTTTTTTCCATGCGGGGCATGATCGTGAGTAGGCAGCGTGGTCTCCTTCATAGTTCGAACAATGAGTTGTTTCTGAGGTGCAGTTGTCTGATATGTGTTGAATGGATGCGCACTTTGCGCAAGTGGCACGCCCTCTGCAACTCTGCGATCCATGACTGAAACGTTGGCACTTGAAACATCGACGAGGGTTGGGAATGTATGGTCTTACACGAAGCTTACAATAGCCGGTTTCGATTGATTCTGGTAGGTCACTTGTTCCGAAGGTAATTATTACGTGTTTTGTAGGGGTCAGTTTGTTGTTGCGTCTTATTGTTATTCGTTGGACTTTGACCACGTTCTGGTCCTGCCAGCCTTCGAGCAGCTCACTTTCAGAAAGCTCAGTAAGATCATCATCAGAAATTACGCCACGGACAGTGTTCATGGACCTGTGTGGGCCTACCGAAACAGGGGTTTCACCAAAGGCTACAAGCTTAGACAGCTTTTCATACTGGGCTTTGTCACGAACCTCCAGATGAAGATCGCCACTTCCCATCTTGTTACTTTGTAACCTGGGCCTATTGCTTCTGTGAGAGTTTTGGAAACGAGGAAAGGTTAAATAGCTCGGACTGTCTTCTTTTCGTTTTGACTGTGGATTACATGGTACTTTGGGAATGTCGGCTTTGGTGTGTTAGGCAGGAAAGTATCTTCGGTGCGCCACCTTTTTAGAGAGCGATCAGGAAGGGGGGAAAAAGATTTTGCCATAAAATACAATAAAGTTCGGCGGTGATGGTGGCCACCCACCACCGAGCCCAACAAGGGGACGCTACAAGGTTGACTATTGAACACTTGGAGACGCCAGCCATGCATCGCCGCTATAACAGAATATAACTACCCAAGGTTGGGTAACTACACAGGGTTAACCCTCGCCGCCAGGAAATTCTGAAGTAAACGGAAAAGAGGAGATGACAGGACAGATAAAAAGTGAGAGATAAAGACAAAGACGTAAAAAGAGAGAGATAGGAAAAGGCGACTGCCGATTTCCCCTGGGTGGGTCAGCCCAGGGGTGCCGTCTACGTGAAGCCGGGCCCAAAGGGGTGTGTTGCCTCTGCCGGAGGGCCTTAGTGGTCCAATCACCCAGCGTCGGCTCAACCCCCAGGATCCCCTTTTCCCCGGACACGGCAAAGCCACGCACGGCTAGGCGTGGGAGGGAGTAGAAACTCCCCCGTTAGCTCGGGTCCGTGGTGTCGCTACACACCAAACGCCTGCTTTTGTGAACAATTATAGGTCAGCTGCCAGCTCGTATTAACATTACGTGCTAATTCCGTAAGTATAAAAAAAAATGAGTGTACCACACTCACCGCAATGGCAACAGGCGGCGCTGAATTACACTCTCACGTTTAATGCACATACATACCCCATAAAGAGAAAGAATAGGGGGGGGGGGGGATGACCACCGTGGTAGCTCAGTTAGCAGAGCATCCGACGCGTTATTCGAAGGTCACAGATTCAGTTCCTGCCCACGGCAAGTTGTCTTTACATCCACTTTTCTTTCTTCACATTTACATGACAATTATTTGCAAAAATATCCATTGTACGTTCCTTGGAATAATTGTCTGTAAGTTCTCATTGATATTGTTTCTAATACGAGCTCTTGCGTTAACCATTCTGTCCTTCACTTGTCAGAAGACGCTGGCTTCAACGTTAGCACGCACCGCCGAGAAAACTCTCAGTAAAACTAGCTGTTTGTCCAGTGCATCCAACGAGACAGCATTAGCAACGTATGCAAGGACATTCGTACTCTTTCTGAAAAGTACTGCTCCCATCTCTAGCCTTTAGGAATGCCGCTGTGTGTACAAGGATGTTATACATGAGCAACAACTGTTCCTGTCTTCATCATCATTGAACTTTTTCCTTCTTTCCATTTTCCCTGAGCAGAGTAGGAGGCCGGGGCATAGGGACTCTGGGCGAATTATCTGATTTCTATTAAATTCTCCCTCTCTACCTCCAAGAAGACAAACATAAATTTTATTACTGCTCTGTTTGGAGAACTATAGCGCATTTTCCTTACCATCAATTAATCCTGGTTATGTTCGCTGGAGGAGGAAGGCCTTTCCCTGTGATATCCGGTTTACTCTATCCTGTGCGAGCCGGTTCCATTTTATCCCTGCGAATTCCCTAATTTCGTCACGGCGTCTGTAGCTCTGTCTTCCTCGTGTGCGTTTCCCGTTCCCGCGTTTCGCCACCATTCAAACGTACGTGGGTGTCGCGATGAGCCTCTTTCTGCGAAGCAAGGGACTCTACCCTTTCGTGCAACGTTGCACGGACACACGTTGTGCAATCTTAGGTGTCGGCAGTGGCAGAGGGCGAAGGTATATAAAAAAATTGGGTGTGATTGACAGCCCGTGTACTTGACAGTACTGCCTACTCGTTATGACGAGAACAAAGCGGACACGATGAAGAGCGAGCCGGTAAACGCGCGATATGTAGTATATGAGAATCAATAAGAATGCTGAGCTTGCTCACCATCGCGAAAAACGAACGTGGGCGACCAATGCGTGGACCAGCAGCGTTGACTCTTACATGAATACATGGTCTTTGGTAACTTTGGTAATCAGTCTTTGGTAATCAAGTCTTTGGTAATCAAGTCTTTGGTAAATATCAATTGTTCCTTTCTGTTGAGCTCTCTTGAATATCCCTTTCGAGCTTTTGTTCCTTCGCCACCACGGCTTCGTGGAGTGGGGCGGAGGTGAGGGAGCGCAGGTGGTATTTAGATTATTCTTCGTGATGTAAAAAAAAGGTACATGTCGTCACGTAAAATTAGTTTCTCTATCAAGCCACTCCATTTTCTGTTCGTTTTATCTGCATATTCTCTGCAGCACAACAGACACATCCGCATTTAGTATAGTTTGCGAAGCTCCTCTGCCCGAAATATGACTCATCATAAAAGACCGACGCTCACGTATTCATTTGTTCACATTATTGGATGCTTTTATGTCTTCAGAAAATGCTAGGACAGTGCAAGAATGTGGTTTTCTGACTAGCTGTTTCCGGTTTTTATTTTTTTACGAAGTAGGGTTTACTTTTTCTTTATCTCAGAAATTTCGATATTATCACTGTTGTTCTACATAAAATTAATGAAAAAAGCAATGACGCCCCAAGAAAATGGCAGCAGTGTAATTTCGCATAATAAGACGACAGCAAAAGTAATGATTTATTCATACGCCACGGGTGACTTGTGGCCGCCTGAAAACCCCAATGGTAGCGAACAGTGCTGGCTAATATCGCATGTACCGTTGTATAGACAAGCACGTTTCACTCCTTGAGACATAGTGTGCATTGTTATTTCTACGATAGTCTATTCGCGTACACTCGTACAATCGTCAGCACGGTCAAGATGAACGCTCCACTGCGTGGCATGGACTCGTTTGACTTGTGCCAGCTGAGAAGTCCTGGGCGCTGTTGCCGAGATGGTACCTTGATATGCTTGCATTGTATGTCGACATATATTGGTAACATCTCGGCAAGAGCTACCCAAAATTACGAGGCGCCACCGTCAATCAAAGCGTTAAAGGCCACGCGGTGGAGCATTCGTGTCAAACGTGCTGACGACTGTACGCTTGTAAGCGTAATGAGGAGGGGACATGCTTACAAAAAGGTACCTTAGAAAGGTGAACTGAAATCAAAGCAGGGAAATGTAAAGAAGACGGAAATGGTGAGCAGGGAAATAGAAACTATAGATAAATATTTTTATCACGTGGCTGGTGGATATTGATAATACTTCATGATGTTCCACTTTCTACAATGGTTTATACAGACATTGGACATGCTCCTCGCCTCGCTTTTTCGGTGCTACGGTTCCCTGAAAGGCGTCTTTGGGGCCGTTTATAGTTTTACTCAACCAACTAAACACGAACGACTTTTACGTCTACTTAAAATTGTTGACATATTCCACTTATTTTGGGAATCGTCACGCGACGGAAGGTGACTTTTTATTTTTGCGAAACGTTAAAAAGTGGCGCTAATTATCCGTACAAACACACGCACAAACATAAGCTAAACATCCGCACATGTTTTATATAAACAGTTGTTTACAGTTGCGTAAAGATGTCAACAGCAACATGGATATTACAAACACCATAAGCGACAAGCAGATATGAAGCGCTGGTGCTCACGAGGATGGCAGGCCTGGACGCTGCGACATAAATCAACTTCAGCGGATGGCATTTAACTACAATTGACGTTAACCCGTCGTGACGGCTGTATCATAGGAGTACCGCATATGCAATGTTTATAAAATTTGATGCG